>NW_021703777.1:105536776-105815837 GCF_005190385.1 Monodon monoceros
GAACTCCCCACCTCCCCGAGCAGCCCGTTCCTTCTTGGGCAGCTCTAACGATTAACTCTGAGCTGCCAGCAATGTATCTTCTGAAACTGCCCTTACCATGTTTGTCACTGACCTCCCTATTGCAAGAAACAGTGCCCTGTTTTTAACTGCATATTGCTTGAAGTACCTGGAGCACTTGACACCAATGACCACATCTTTTTTTGAACTTCTGGTCTAATTTCATGTCTTCCCCCCAAATTAGATCAAGATCCCCTAGTTAGAAGCTGTTATTGCACCCTATTGCAGTTTTCCTACAGAACACTGATGAGAGTTTGTAAATGAATGTTTCAGAGCCTGGACCTCACTTCCAGACAGCCTAGATTCAAATCCTGCTCTAACATGCACTAGCTGTGTGACCTTGGGCAAGTTTTCACTATACATCTATAAAATTAAGTTAATATATTGATATCTACCTCACAGGCTGTAATGAGTATTAAATAAGTTAATATTTATAAAGTGCTTAAAACAATGTAACTGGCAAACAGTAACCACTGTGTGTTTGTAAATTAAATAAATTTGATTAAAATCTGTGGTCTCTACTAAATTATAAATTCCATGAGGATAAGATGGAATCATGTCTACTCTGCTTAACATTTTATGTCCACTGCCAAATTCTGTGTCTTTCACGTCAAAGTGCTTGTTGAATGAGTGAAAGAATAAGTTTACACATGAAGGAAGAATCAAACAATTCTGGTATAAGTTTTATCATCGCATATGCAGAGTGCACCCCCTCAAGTATCATCCCACATCTGGCCCATGATGGTTACTGGCAAACACCTATTCTAGACAATCTCTCTGGAGTGTACCCTCCTTGCTAGTACTCAATTGGTGACCCTTGGTCTCTTCTCCTGACTTTCATGTTTCTGATTCCAGAAGCTGAGCTTGAGAAATGCTCTGACCCCTTCAATCTCGGCAACCTGAAAAGATATCATTTTCTAGCACGCTGAATGGGCTTCCCCCTTAGCCTTCAGTTTTGCTCACTCCCTTAATTTTGGTGTTTCCTCGAAGCCCGAGGTCCATAGCTGGTGTGTGTTTAAGCTGACACTAAACCCAGGTGTCAGCTTATGATATATGATGTCATTTAAACTCTAGAAATATGCAGTTCTTGGATAGAAGGTAAAGAAATTTGGCAGTCTACTACTCAGAACATTTTATTCTCTTTATTTCTCTGAGGTAGGATCTTTCCATTTTGGCCAGATCGAAAGGTGTGGTTACTATTCAAGGTTTGCCTAGTATATGTTCTATAAAATCAGCTTTGCATTTGCAACGTTGCTCTGTTTTGTTCTTGTTGCTGGGTTCTCTGTCATCCTTTAAAGGAGCTGCTTTATAGCATTTAGATCCTGAAAAACACTGGGACCATGCCAGAAATTATTTGGCAAAAGGGAAGATTATGGGGGTAAAAAATCTGCACTGCTATAAAACAGTGGCAAAGATCCTCATAGTTTTCAGGTTAAGAGATAATAATAGGATGGAGGAGGAAAAGGATAACAGCAAATAGACTTTGGGTAAAAACCTTAGTTTCCTCATATAATATTTAGTCATTAGGTCGTGTATATGTGCCCACTGTAAAACACCTAGGCACAGAAACAAAACTTGAAAGCTACTACATGACAAATTCATGGGTGTCAAAAATGAGTTTGTCTCCATTCAGTCCTCCAGGCAGAACTATTAGTAGAACTTGGTTGAGGAGGTAGACCTGTTGACCTTTGAAAGTCAAGAGAATTAATACAACAGAACCATAGGATAACTAAGGTCAAAGTTCACAAAAAGGGCTCTTCAAGTCAGTCATTTCTCACCATCTCAATTTCTCCTCTGGTTAGTTCTCAAGAAATAAACTAAAAAGATGGTAGATAGATAGATAGATAGATAGATTCTGTTTGCCCAGAAACAAGTCCTTCTCTAAATCTAAGACCAGAAAATTGGTGGTAAAGTTAACTCCAAATGATTTTTTTTAATCATTAAAATGTTCAAACCTTTCAAACACACACACACACATTTCAAGTTAACGTTTGAAAAATTTTTATAAATATTAATTTTGTTGTTAAAGATTTATCTGGTGATACTATTTGCTATATATCTAGTATTAGAGGAAAAGTTTAAAATTTTGTAGCAAAGAGACTCAACAACCTCAGTGGACTAAAAATAATGAAGTCTATTTTCCTCTCATTTAAGAGTCCCACAGGGTGAACAAGTGGGCTGCTCTGCCCCACAGAGTCATTTGGAGATCCAAGCTCTCTTCATCCCTCTAGCTTTTTTTACTCGCCTATCAGGACATCACACTTACCTGGTGTACTTCCTATCTTTCCTGCTGCTCTTTCTCAGTTTTGGGGGGTGGGACTAGTTGTCCATCATCAGCCATACCTCTGAAGGTATAGACTTCAGTCCTTGGACCATTCAACTTTTCTGTAGCACCCACTCTCTAGGTAATCTCGTCCAGTCTCATGGTATTAAATAACAACAATATTGGTGACTTCCAAATGAATACTTGTAGACTGGATCTCTCTTCTGAACTGCAAACCCATATTTTGCTGGTCACTGATCACCTCCGTTGGAGTCTAATAGACATCACAACCTTGATATCCAAAACTGAGTTGTGGATATTTCCCTCCAAACCCTCCTATGGTCTTCCCAATCTAACTTAACAGCAACACTATTTTTCAAAAGTCTTGGCGTTAACCTTATCTCCTTTGTTTTTTAATCTCTCCCATGCTCCATTTCCAGTCCCTCAGCAAACCTCCTTGGATCTCCCTTCAACATACATTCAGAATGCAACAGCTCCTCCTCCCATTGCCTTGTCTACACCACTATTTGGTCACATTTAATTTCCTATAATTGCCTAATATCCAGTCAAGATTTCAAGTCTCCCTTCCCTGCTTTATTTTTCTCCTTAACATTTATTTCTAACAAACAATGCATGATATTTACTTATTGTTTTATTGTCCATTTGAGCTCAAAGGGAGCAGGGACTTTGATCTCTTTTGTTCACTGACGTATCCTCAGAATTTAGAATGCTGCCTGCCTAGAGCAGACTTTCAGTAAATATAAGCTGCAAGAATGAATGACTCTTGCTTCTCCTCCATAGTCTAGGGTGTTTTACTTACCTACATGATTGAGACCTGGTCCCAGGATGGTTCATGTTTGACTCCTGGAGATGGGAAAGAGCACAGAGGAGTTTACATATAGTGTTTCACAGTCTGAACCAGGAAATGGCACACATCACTTCCATTTTTATTCTATTAGGGAGACCTTAGATTCATGGCCATAACTAGCTGTCAGGGGGGTTGAAAATAGCACTCCTAGCCTGTAAGCCATGGCTCACCTGCAACTCTATAATTTTAAAAGGTGGAACAGAATCTAGTAGGCAGCTGGCAGTCTTCACCTTACCTGCTACTTACACAGCTCATTTTATCCAGAATGACAGTTCAGTCAAACCGCTTTGGAGTTCCGGAAGTAAATTATAGACTGAAGGTAGACCAAGCTGTTCAGTAGTGTGCAAATCAAGAGTACTTTATAAGCCATTGATCACAAGTTTGTTCATTAAAGCATAGCTGAGGCAAATCCCATTGGAAAGGCTCAGCCAAGCCTCAGGTGGTCTTACTGTTTTATGTGTAAACTGCCTGGAACACGTGGACCATATCTTGAGACTTTTCTTATTTTATTGCTTAGGGCAACTTACAAAAGTTGTGCAGAAATAATATTGAGAACTAAGGGTAAAAAGAAGTGTGGGTGAAAACACCTGAAAGAATATAATGAAAGAAACTTGTTATTGAGTTTTCTGTTCTTATCACCTCAGTTACTAGAACTCCTGAAATAAACAATGGACTAATTTTCCTCCTTCTAAGAGATTCTAGCAACCTATGAAATGACCTCCAGAGAATTGGATGATGTAGAAGTGCTGGGTGTGGAAAATCTACAATCGGAAGTCCAAGCATAGATCTTTGTAGGAAACATAACCTCAGGTGTTGGAATTAATCAGTAGGCTAAAAATTACATTGTTGTGCTTTACCTAAAATTTTTTTAAAAATCTTAAATCCTTTCAAATCTTGCAAATTACTTGAAGTTAATTCCCATAGTTAGCAGATAGAGTTTATGTTTTTATGCATCAGGATATAAACATAACACCAAAAAGCATTTGTTAATAAGGCCTATTCTTTAAGCAAATAAAATATATTAAGTACCTGAAAATAACCGTGGCTCATATCAAAAAGATGTATTATTGCCTTATTGAAAATTTCTGGTATTTTAGGCAGTGAGTTTGTTCCTCTGCCAAGGAATCCGAAGAAACAGTTTCAAATGACCATCCTTTTTTCCATTTTTCCCACTGTCCCATGAAGAGTGTTCAGATAAAGGCAGCTGGTGGGAGCAAGGCAGGGAGATGAGGCCTCTCAACTGTACACGTAAAACTAGTATCTCAATTGCTGTAACTCCAAAATAGCTCAGGATCTAGATGTTCTCTCCTCTTTTTAAATAACTTTTAAAATAACTAACAGAATTTTGGATTTCATCTGACTTATAATTTATTGACATATGTGAAACATATAGGATATGCAGAGTTAATTTTTAGTTACTATTTCAGGAGTTTCTTTTCTTGATTATAGCTGTATCAGAAACCTCTCAGTTTATTGAAGTTATGCACCTTGTGCTCTCAGCATTTACTTGTTTTTATTTTATTTTATTTATTTTATTGAAGTACAATATTATATAAGTATATACAATACAGTGATTCACAATTTTAAAGTTTATACTTCATTTATAGTTACTATAAAATATTGGCTACATTCCCTGTGTTGTACAGTATACCCTTGTAGCTTATTTTATTGACTGATTGATTGATTGATTGCAGATCTGACCAACTTTATTTTACTTAGTGAGTAAATAACATACATATAGCAAAGTGCATAAAGTGCACTAATCTTAAGCATTGTAGTTTGAATTCTTACATATGTACACATCTGAATAACCACCATTAAGATAAAACTGCAGAATATTTCCTGCCCTCCATAAGATTCTCTCATGCACTTTTCACTCTTTTCCCTGAAGGGTTGATCACTGTTCTGACTTCTAAAAACATCTTCTGGTTTTGCTTGTTCTTAAACTGTATATAAATGGAATCACATACTAGAACTCTTTTGTGCCTGGCTTCTTTCACGCAATAGAGTATCTGAGAGATTTCTCCGTCTTGTGTTGGAGCCATCTTGTTTTAAAGTGATGGGTAGTATTCCATTATGTAAATTATCACAGTTTATTTATCTGTTTGTGTGCTGAACACTTGCATTGTTTCATCTTCTGGATATTATGAATAAAACAGCTATGAATATAATGTACAAATGAGAGGGTATATGCATTTATTTCTTTGGGGGATAAAAGGTGGAACTGCTGTATCATGAAGCATGACTCTAGTAGAAACTAATAAATGGTTTTCCAAAGAGATTGTATCATTTTGCAACTCCCACCACCTTGCAGCTTATTTTATACCTGTTAGTTTTTAACCTCTTACTCCCCTATTCTTACTTTGCCCCCTCTTCCCTTTCCCCACTAGTAACCACTAGTTTGTTCTCTATTCCTGTGAGTCTGCTTCTTTTTTGTTCTGTTCACTAGTTTGTTGTATTTTTTATTTTTTAATACATTTATTTATTTTATTTATTTATTTTTGGCTGTGTTGGGTCTTCGTTGCTGCGCGCAGGTTTTCTCTAGTTGCGGCGAACAGGGGCTACTCTTCGTTGTGGTGCGCAGGCTTCTCATTGCAGTGGCTTCTCTTGTTGCAGAGCACAGGCTCTAGGAGAGCAGGCTTCAGTAGTTGTGGCACGGGGTCTTGGTAGTTGTGGCTCACGGGCTCAGTAGTTGTGGCACACGGGCCTCAGTAGTTGCAGCACGTGGGCTTAGTAGTTGCAGCACGTGGGCGCTAGAGTGCTTGGGCTTCAGCAGTTGCAGTGCGTGGGCTCTAGGGCATGCAGGCTTCAGTAGTTGTGGTGCGTGGGCTCGGTAGTTGTGGCTTGCGGACACCAGAGCACAGGCTCAGTAGTTGTGGTGCACGGGCTTAGTTGCTCCGTGGCATGTGGGATCTTCCTGGACCAGTGCTCGAACCTGTGTCCCCTGCATTGGCAGGCAGATTCTTAACCACTGTGCCACCAGGGAAGCCCAGTTGTGATCTTTCTGATGATAGCCATTCTGAGAGGTGTGAGGTGACATCTTATTGTGGTTTTGATTTACATTTCCCTAATGATTAGCAATGTAATTAGCCATCTGTGTGTCTTCCTTGGAAAAATGTGTATTCAGGTCTTCTGCCCACTTTTTAATTGGATTGTTTCTTTTTTTGTTATTGAGTTATATGAGCTGTTTATATATTTTGTATATTAAACTCTTATTGGTCATATCATTTGCAAATATTATCTCCCATGCAGTAGGTTGTCTTTTCATTTTGCTGATGGTTTTCTTTGCTGTACAAAAGTTTTTAAGTTTAATTAGGTCCCATTTGTTTATTTTTGCTTTTGTTTCCTTTGGGGAGACACATTTATGTCAAATGACTTATGTCAAAGAGTGTCCTGCCTATGTTTTCTTCTAGGAGTTTTATGTTTTCTGGTCTTACATTTAGGTATTTAATCCATTTTGAGTTTCTCTGTGTATACAGTATTAGAGAATATTCCAATTTCATTCTTTTACATGTAGCTGTCAGTTTTCTCAGTGCCACTTATTGAAGAAACGGTCTTTTTTCCATTGTATCGTATATTCTCATACCCTTTGTGGTAGATTAATCAGCCATAAGTGCATGGATTTACTTCTGGGCTCTCAATTCTGTTTCATTGATCTATATGTCTGTTTTTGTGCCAGTACCATACTGTTTTTTTTTAAGATTTATTTATTTTGTATTTGTTTTTTTATTTTTTATTTTTTGGCTGCCTCGGGTCTTAGTTGCAGCATGTGGGATCTTCGTTGAGGCATGCGGGATCTTTCACTGCGGCACACAGGCTCTTCATTGTGGTGTGCAGGTTTCTCTCTAGTTGTGGAGTGAGGGTTTTCTCTTCTCTAGCTGTGGCGCATGGGTTCCAGGGTGTGTGGGCTCTGTAATTTGCAGCCCGCAGTCTCTCTAGTTGAGGCACATGAGCTCAGTAGTAGTAGTTGTGGCGTGTGGGCTTAGTTGCCCTGCAGCATGTAGGATCTTAGTTCCTTAACCAGGGATTGAACCTGTGTCCCCTGCATTGTAAGGTGGATTCCACTGGACCACCAGGGAAGTCCCCATACTGTTTTGATTACTGTCACTTTGTAGTATAGTCTGAATACAGGGAGTCTGATTCTTCCAGCTCTGTTCCTCTTAAGATTGTTTTGGCTATTTGGGGTCTTTTGTGTTTCCATACAGATTTTTAAATTATTTGCTATAGTTCTGTGAAAAATACCATTGGTATTTTGAAAGAAATTGCATTGAATCTATAGACTGTGTTGGGTATATGGTCATTTTGACAATACTGATTCTTCCAATTCAAGGACATGGTATATCTGTCCATCTATTTATGTGGTCTTCAATTTCTTTCATTAGCATCTTATAGTTTTTGGAGTACAGGTCTTTTGCCTCTTTAGGTAGGTTTATTCCTAGGTATTTTATTCTTTTAGATGTGATGATAAATGGGACTGTTTCCTTAAGTTCTCTTTCTGATGGTTCGTTGTTAGTGTATAGAAATGCAACAGATTTCTGTGTATTAATTTTGTATCCAGCAACTTTACTGAATTTATTGATGAGCTCTAGTAGCTTTCTGGTGGCATATTTAGGATTTTCTATGTGTAGTATCATGTCATCTGCAACACTAACAGTTCTTTTCTTGATTATAGCTATATCAGAAACTTCCAGTTTATTGAAGAAGTTATGTACTTTGTGTTCTCAGCAATTTTTTTTATTTTTAAAGACTTCACAACTTGTTGGGAGATTATAAAGAATCTTTATATAAAGTGTGAGATATTAGAATAGAGAAATTACATAACATTTTCTTTCTTTCTTTCTTTCTTTCTTTCTTTCTTTCTTTCTTTCTTTTCTTTCTTTCCTTCTCTCTCTCTCTCTCTCTCTCTCTCTCTTTCTTTCTTTCTTTCTTGTTTTTTACCATGCTGCATGGCTTGCAGAATCTTACTTCCTCAACCAGGGATCGAACCCGGGCTCTTGCAGTGAAAGCACTGAGTCCTAACTGCTGGACTGCCAGGGTATTCCCAACATTTTCTATTTTAATAATACTCTAATGTACTTTAACTATAACACCAAAAAAAGCATCAACACAAGCCATAAAATCAGAAGAACTCTGTATACAATTCTAAATAAAACAGTGATTAGCATGGTCAAACCCTTTCCTTCTTTATTAGCCTTCTCAAATATTAATTAATAAATCTTAGGAGCAACACTTTTAGGGATCATTCTTTAAATATTAGCATGTTACCTAAATGCGTCCCTAAGTTTCTTGAAAACTAAGTAACTGCAAAGAAAAATTAATTTTGAAACAATTAAAATATGGTACAAAGCATTTGGAATCATCTGGGCTCTGAATGAGAATCAGAATTTTACCCTCTCACCTTCATGCCATTTTCACAGCTGAGAAGTGCTCATTTTCCTTGTACTCTAGCATGGAATCATCTGGATTTTTTTTTTTTTCTTTTTGCGGTATGCGGGCCTCTCACTGTTGTGGCCTCTCCCGTTGTGGAGCACAGGTTCCGGACGCGCAGACTCGGTGGCCATGGCTCACAGGCCCAGCCGCTCTGTGGCATGTGGGATCTTCCCGGACTGGGGCACGAACCCGTGTCCCCTGCATCGGCAGGCGGACTCTCAACCACTGCGCCACCCGGGAAGCCGCATCTGGATTTTTAAAATGGGAATCAGTGGGCAATGGAGAATCAGTAACAGTAATGATGAAGTATTTATGGAAGACTGAGTCTCTTCTCATCTTGTTTATATCACATTTTATGGTTAGACTGTTTAGTTCAGCTGGCTATATCCAGTCTCATGGTCCAAGACTAGCTAGGGGATAAGAATGGTCAGGCTGTGCTCTCTAGAAGGCCAGCTTCACAGTCCCATGGCAGTAGGACTTGAGAAATATTTGTTCAAACTGCATACTGTTCAGTTCTGTGGATCCACTGGATCTGCCAATGGCTTTAGAATCATTTTTTTCATGGTCATACTTCTAGTTGTCGAGATTATTATCTTCCATTTTTCTTAAGATTAGGCAGATGAAACAGAGGAAAGCAAAGTTATTTTTCTATGAACTAAGGCACATAATGGGATAAGTATTAATTCAGATTTACTGCTTTAGGAAAGGAGGCTGTTGTTCATCTATTGAGCAGAATTCACATATACTGTGCATTCCTACCATATTTTTGTTCTCATTCTGTCCTTTGAAACAATTAGTCCATTGCCTCTCCAGCTCATTCAGATTCATTCTGTAGCAGTCATGGTTGTGATTTGTATTTACTTAAAGCCGAGAATTTATTACTCTTCTAACCTAATACATCTGTAGACAATAGATTATATATAATCCATCTGGTAGTCTATGAATAATGCTTTTAAGCAACAACTTTTTTTTAATATTTGATGGCTGAACTCATAGAAACATAACTTGAAATGATAGCCCTTTCCTCTACTAATCCATAAGTTTTTCCCTGGTTCATTGGGGTAGGTTTTAACACATAACTGTTTATATTCTTCCCATCCACCAAATTTAAAAAGAAAAAGAAATCACTTCCCAAGTGAAATGCAAAGCATGTTGAATTACATACTTACAATAAACATCTTACAAGGTACCTACTCCTTGGAATTATTGTTAGAATCTTAATCAAAAACAAAATCCCAATGGATAAACAGCAAGGTCCTACTGTATAGCACAGAGAACTGTATTTGATTTCCTATGATAGGACTTCCCTGGTGGCACAGTGGTTAAGAATCTGCCTGCCAATTCAGGGACACGGGTTCGATCTCTGGTCTGGGAAGATCCCACATGCCACAGAGCAACTAGACCCGTGCGCCACAACTACTGAGCCTGTGCTTTGGAGCCCGCAAGCCACAACTACCGAGCCCACGCACCACAACTACTGAAGCCCACACGCCCTAGAGCCCGTGCACTGCAACTGCTGAAGCCCAAGTGCTCTAGCGCCCACGTGCTGCAACTGCTAAGCCCATGTGCTGCAACTACTGAGACCTGCATGCCTAGAGCCCGTGCTCCACAGCGAGAGAAGCCACCGCAGTGAGAAGCCCACGCACCGCCAACAAAGAGTACCCTCTCACTCGCTGCAACTAGGGAAAGCCCACGCACAGCAATGAAGACCCAAAGCAGCCAAAAAAAAAATATATATATATATATATCCTATAATAAACCATAATGGAAAAGAATATTTTAAAAATAATGTATATATATATATATATGTATAACTGAATCACTTTGCTGTACAGCAGAAATTAACAAAACATTATAAATCAACTATACTTCAATAAAAACAATTTGATTAAAAAAAAAAGTCCCAGCCCAGGCTTTGCGAATTTGGGCAGCACCATAGGCGATGCTTTGGAATGTCAAAGATTTTGCAGCTTGGTAATTTTTGGTTACCCTTTCCTAAGAAACATACAAGAAAAAGTTTTTTTTCAAGCTTAAGAGAAGGGTCCAGTGAGTGAGTTGTTTAAACGTCCCTCCTGTTTCCTGAACTGAGGGGCAGGAGGGAGCAGCTTACAAGGAGAAGTTCTAGTAGGGCAGGATGTAGGGTGAACAATTGTTTGCAGACTGCTGTCAGCAGGGACCGTGGTGTTCACTGACTGCCTTCCTGAACGTCTGCACACGTGCTCATGGTGTTCGAGGTTTGGGGGCGATCAAACAAACGTGAAGTATTTTCTTGCATGATTGCATTCCTTTTTCACTACCGTGATAAAGCACTATCACCATAATTGATAACCTACAAAATGTGTTATGAAATGTGAGCCTGTTTCACTGGCACTGCACCCAAGGTCACACTCCAATCCCGGGTCACTTACAAGAAGAGAAGCACCACCATTCAGGTTAACAGCTGGCGTACACCCCAACCCGTCTTCCCACAGCAGGTCACCAGCAAACACGCTTCGTCCTTAGGATAAATCACAAATGTTACACATGGCCCACGAAGCCCTGAATGGCGTGGCCCCTGCCTGCCTCCAGCTTCAACTCATACCCATCTCTGCTTCACACACACCACATGACAACCACGCCAACTTGCTTTCAGTTTCCCGAAAGAGCCAAGCTTTCCCCATGGGATCTTCGATGTTCCTTCAGCCCAGGACGCTTCCCATGTCCTCAACACTCATCTTGCACTCCTCACACACACAGACACATGTACACACGCACACACACACTCTGCTAACTCCAAGTCCAGGCTTCAGCTCTTAGCTGAATGTCATTTACTCAAAATAGGGCCTTCCCCACCCCCCAAATCTCTTGCTCTAAGTCAGCTGATTTTACAGTTCTTGGGCCATTTATTTTAAGTGTAGTTCCCTTGCAGTTCCTAATAGGTCTTGGCTATCCATAATTTATGGCTTCTATTTTAAAAGTGCTATCAGAAATCAGTAAGAATACAAACACACCCGCTGTTTAAAATGTCCTCACAGCAAATATCGTCCCGTGCCATGCTATTCTTTTCACAGAGGTGACTAGAACAATTGATGCCCTTCTTACATCAGTTATATCACTCAGGTTGAGCCACAGCTGAACGAAACATTAGCTAGTATTAAGGAAGAACACTCTACCTCGGGACTTCTAACTCAGGATGAATCATTTAAAACATAGGTAGAACTCAGCAGCGCTGTAGCACAGTTGAGGTTTCAATATATTAAAGAATGTTTACTGTATAGATTATGTCGGGATATTTTTCCAACTAGCAAATCTCATTTAAGTTACTACCATGCAAGTCACTTTTTGGTATTGTTTGACGTCTTCAACTATATTACATTTATTTAGTAGTTTAACTTACAATGTTATTGTTTTATTAATGTATGACCAATACCTTCATTAAGTCGTTCAATAAACATTTATTAAATGCTTCCTACATGCCAGCCACCATGCCAGGGACTGGTGTTACTGTGATGAATAAGTCCCCATCCCTGCCTTCAAAGTGTCTTCAGTCTACTCCATTTCCATGTTTAAATTCTCCCCTAAACCCTGGAGGATAGGCAATAGGTCTCACTCATCTCTATATCCTCAGTGTCCTACCTAGTGCCAAGCACAAAGCAGGTACACAATAAATACTTATTGAGTAAATTAATAACTGGATAAACTAATAAATTGATAAACTAATAAATGAATGAATGAAGAAATAGAAACTACTGAACAAGTACTTAAAAGATCCAAGCTGCCCAGAGACCACCAGGCCAAGAAGTAATATTCATTTTTCTCTCTGAGTTTAGAAAACAGAAGAGATATAGTCTTTGCCACCATTCCTACTGTTTGGCTTCCACTCAGCCTCCAGTACCTGCCATTTTCTCATGAACGTATTATTTCCCCCTGCTCTTCCATTTGTTCTATATGAGAAAATCATCTAGAGTAGCACAAGGACCAGGGTGTTTCGTTTAAATAAGCAGCTAATAGCTGGGGCTTTCTCTCCTTCCATTTCCCAAAGCAGGTCACATGGTCAGCTCCCATTAGATTTTGATTTGAGATTCTTCTAATAGGCGCATGTCCCTCTGTGAATTTATTAGACCAAGCCTATGCCCCAGGGGTTCCAGAAATCAGGCACCTCGTGGGAAGCAGAATGTAACACAAAGGTCAGCCAATTCCTTGTGTTCCAAAATTCACTATGTAAATGAACTCCAGATTTGAATGGGGCAACAGATTGATCTGCGGTTCTCTACTGACAATGGCCCAGAGTCACCCCTGTCCCACCTATCTTAGGAAGAGCCTGAGTCAGTGACCACTCAGCAGGTTCCCTGAAGACACCAAGGCACCTGGCATTGAGCACCATGCCCTGGACACTTCCATGAAGAGACCCAGGAAGAAATCGGGCTCTCTCAGTTTAAACTGTGGGGAAAGTTCTAAGTAATGAAAGAGACTGGTCAGCATGTTGTCACTGCTGTAATACAGGTCATTAGCCTGG
This sequence comes from Monodon monoceros, assembly GCF_005190385.1. Lineage (NCBI taxonomy): Eukaryota > Metazoa > Chordata > Mammalia > Artiodactyla > Monodontidae > Monodon > Monodon monoceros. Next base: position 105,549,890 of record NW_021703777.1, read on the forward strand.
GTGTCTGTTTCTACGTGTGACGCAATCACAGTTCATGAATCGTACTACTTTGAAGACTGTACTAAGTGTGTGGATCAGAAAAATCTTCAAGGGTTCTTTAGTAAAAAGTTATTCATTGATTTAATCAAAAAGTTACCTACAAGGTGACAGACAGCAAATTAGGCAATGAAGGTGAGTGTGGACCAGTTCCTGTCCTGGAGGGGCTCACAATCAAGGAAGGGAATAGCTCCAGATGTATTCAGTGCTGTGGAAGAAATTACATAAACTGTTTTCAGGACACAGAGGTAAGAGCAGCCTCCTGTGTTTCAGACAAAGGAGGCTGTGTAGGTCAGTGTTTAAGAGGACAAGCCCTAGAAGACAGATGGCCCTGCCCCACAGCGCACCAGCAACACTCGCAGGGTGCGAGGATTAAACAAGCTAGTACGTGTGAGGCACAGGGTAAACACTCAACAATTGTAACTCCTCTCCCCCAGCGAAGACACCTGACTTGTTCTACCCATTGCTATTTGAAACACTGTCTTTGCTTGGTGTGTACCTCCATCTTTTCCCCTCATCATTGAATATTCATTCCCCTCATCCAAATCTTTATTAAAAATCTAAATATATATTGCTGTTGTGTATTAGCTGTTAATAGTTGTTTCTAAGACTAATGAGGATATTTTCTCCCCCATCCCCCAGAAAAGGTCAGGCTTGAAAGAACCTTGTTCCCAAGGGTACAGCCAACTGAAAGTGGCCCCAAGTGCAACACCAGGGAGTCCTCAAGTTCCCCAGCATCTAGGTAACCAGTTTTTTCAGTACACGCAGGTATACCCTTGAGCCCCAGGAGAGACAGAGGGACTCCAACTGGCAAATTTTAAGGCAGGACCACAAGCAGTTCTGAAGACCTATTTAAACCCAAAGTCATCCTTGGACTGCATTTTGGCAATGGGGGTGGGAATGGGGATGTTTCCCTACTTCCTCATTTTCTGTAGAGTGGGGGGAGATTTCTCAATTCCAGCCGGAGGAGGAGAGAAAGGACTTGGGAGCACTTCTGGACTTCCTTGACCCCCTTTCACTCCTCCCCAAGGAAGGAGACATGATGTCTCTGACTGGTGACATGGGGAAGAAGGATCAGAAATTAGCTTCAGTCCCTTTTCCTCTATGTTGAATGGCCTGGTCTCAGGATTTTATGGGTTGCATTGTGTCCTCCTAAAAAGGATATGTTGAAGTCCTGACCCCCAGTACCTCAGAATGGGACCTTATTTGGAAATAGGGTTTTTACCGAGGTAATCGAGTTAAAATGAGGTCATGGGACTGACCTGGCAGTACAGCGGTTAAGAATCCATGCTTCCACTGCAGGGGGCACAGTTTCGATCCCTGGTCGGGGAACAAAGATCCCGCAAGCCGCACAGCACAGCCAAAAAAAAAGAAGAAGAAGAAAAAAATGAGGTCATTTGTGTGGTCCCTCATCCAATATGACTGATGTCTTTATAAAGAAGGGAAAATTTAGACATAGAGACAGACACACGTGGAGGGAAGGCTGTGTGAGAACAGATGGGGAGAATGCCATGTGGTGATGAAAGCAGAGATGAGAATCATGCTGCCACAAGCCAAGGAACATCTGCGGCTAGAGAAACTGGAAGAAGCAAGGAAGGATCCTTCCCCTACCGGTTTCAGAGGGAGCATGGCCCTGCTGACACCTTGATCTCAGACTTCTAGACTCCAGAACTGTGAGACAGTAAATTTCTGTCGTTCTAAGCCACCTAGTTTGTGGTACTTTGTTAGAGCAGCCCTAACAAACTAATACACAAGACAAACACTTATTTTGTTCACTCTGCTGTAATTACCTGACCCTACCAAGAAAACCTGCATATCCATCCCTGCCTGTGATTGAGAGGCTGGAATCAAATGGGGGTGCAGTGGGTGAGGTGGTGAGTCCTATTCACAAACGTAATAGCAAAGCTTCCTCCAAACAGCTTTTATTGGTAGCAAAGCCAATAGTTTGATGACATCTTATTTCTGATTTTTTTCTGCATCTGAATTAGGGAGAGAGGCCTGATTTTCTGACCCAAACTCCAAATTTAGGCTGAGATACATAGTTTATATGTATTAACTCATTTAACCTTCACAACAGCCCTATAAGAGTATGTCTTACTATTACGCCCATTTTACAGATGAGACAGTTTAGGCAAGTAACTTGCTTAGGTCAAGTAACTTACCCAAGGACAATGAACGCTGAGGATTGGGTTGTAGGCAGCTTGGAGCCAGAGTCTGTCCTTGCTGCCTCTGCAAGGGCTACATTCCAAGGAGCAAGTCCTTAAGTGATCCCATTAAAAGGATCCCATGGCCAAATATATGAAGAGAATCCTGGGTGAAAAAAGTAAACTTTAATTTCTCCTGATCTTCTCAGAGCCTTTACAATGCCAGTGTGCCTTGTGACTCTATCAGGATATAGACTGCAGCATTTGACCACAGAGCACTTTTCAGGGAGCATCTTTTGGGACTAATGTTCTGAGGAACACCAGTTTGGGAAACACTGAGAGAATACTTTAGGTGGGAGGTACTCTTTTCTTTGAATACATTTCTAGGATTTTAAAATAATTTCTATATGCCAATTAAAATACTCAGAAATCCCTTCATTTAAATTTTACAGAGAGTTATATAGGTTTACATCGTAAGGCTGGGCCTTGAGATCTGGGGGCTGAAGCTGACACAAATCCAAGCCGTTGTAATATAAGACAGTGGAACTCCTGTAACAGAGGTACAAAGCAGAGCTAGCAGAAGGTAAGGCTCCATCTCTGAGGGAGAAAGGGATGATTTCATGGAGGAGTGGGGCTTTGAGCAGGCCTTAAAGGCTAGGTGGGACTTCAGGCAGTCATTTTGGATTAACTACTTGAGGCCTAAATTGGTTCTGCTCCAGGATGGAGTCAGAAACCCTGGTGACTCTCGAGGGAAGTTAAGGTCTGAGTTTGTACAGGGATCATTATTCCCACAGCTAAGCAGAGATCACAGATTGGTAGCCCCTGGGAAAGACGCGAGCAGCAGACTCTTGTTTGGCCAGCACAGAGCGGCTGGTGTGTGTATGTGTATGTGTAAATGTGGGTTTGATTTAATCCATGTACTCTTGGGTCTCACTCTCACTCCCATTTTACTCACTTGTCTGGTCCCTGAAGGCATCTGAGTGTTGTCTTCCAGGCTAGTGTAGCCACACAGCACAGCTAAAGGGTGTGGAGCCTTTACTGCTCTATCAGCATTTCAGTACACTGACAGTATCATGGAAGACATCAGGGAGCTAGGTCCCTGATGGGGAATATTATGAAATATCCATCTGGAAGTGGTTGGCTGATTCTTCCCAAGTTAGCTACCACAACTTCCCTCCAAAATGAATCCCCACTCCAGGGCAGCGGCATATGTCTGCACACTAGCCCTGCCTCTAGCATTCGAGTTCAGTAATTTTTATAATGAATGACATTACATTAAACCCGGCAGACCTGTCATCCTCTTAAACATGCTGTAAAAGAAGAAGCATAGGGCTTCCCTGGTGGCACGGTGGTTGAGAGTCTGCCTGCCAATGCAGGGGACACGGGTTCGTGCCCCGGTCCGGGAAGATCCCACATGCCGCGGATCGGCTGGGCCCGTGAGCCACGGCCGCTGAGCCTGCGCGTCCGGAGCCTGTGCTCCGCAATGGGAGAGGCCACAACAGTGAGAGGCCCGCATACCGCAAAAAAAAAATCATTAGATAATGATCTACAGGTCATTTTCCTTAGGGACTTTTTATGTTTATCTTAAAATCTCTCATAGATCTGGTTGTTCTTCTGTACTAGTATGGTTGTTTCATTAATGATCAGAAAGTAAGCACTGTATGTTTACAATATATTGTTATGGTTATAGGCACTTGAGTGCAATAAAATGTATCCCTACCTACAGCACCCTCAGTAGAGGTGTGACCACAAAAACCATCCTATGCCTCTTTATAATTATGGTATACAGGGTCTGGATAAAGATACAACAGAAACTTTTGTGAGCCTCTTTTCACTTTTTCTTCCCAATGGGGGCAGAGAGCAGAAATCACTGTCCTGAATTCCCCAAATCGAATTTAGACCTCACAGCTTTAAGCTATGCCGCAAACAGAACTGGATTTTTCTTTCCCCTTTGCACAGGTCGTAATGAGGACTCTGATTCTGAGAGATCACAGGATTCTGCAGAGTAGCGCCACAAAAATGCCCTAACTGCATGCTTCTCAGCTTCCCCTCTGGGCTTTCCTCTCTCTGTATGGGCTGGGTGGTGGTAAGACCTGGGCCGAGCAGTGTGCCAGTCGGCTTGCTCACGGACTGGTGAGACACTGCCCTCCATTGGCAGAAATCCTGTCTCTGCCCTCCTCTCCCAGGGCACTAAACTGCACTAATGCTACCGGGCTGAGAGAAGCCATAGTTTAAATGTTTACAAGTGAATGGAAAGCAATATGTTGGAAAGGGTGTGTGGGGCAGGAAACGTTGCTTTCCATTATAAACCCTGCACTATTTGATTTGGTAACTAAGTATTCTCACTTTAATTTAAAAATATTTAGATCCAGGGAATTCCCTGGCAGTCCAGCGTTTAGGACTCCTGAGCTTCCACTGTAAGGGGCGTGGGTTCAATCCCTAGTCGGGGAATTAAGATCCTGCATGTCTCAAGCAAAAAAAAAAATTTAGATCCACCCTTGAATGTTTGAGCTGCTACCCCATCCCTTTGCTCCCCTCAGCCTGCAAAGCTTCTTGAAAGAGCTGTCTGCACTTCCTATCTCTTTTTTTAAACCTCCTGTACGATATATTTTATGTATTTAATTTTTAATTGAGGTATAGTTGCTTCACAACATTATATAACTTTCAGGTATACAACACATCGCTTCACAATTTTTAAAGGTTATACTCCATTTACAGTTATTATAAAATATTGGCTATATTCTGCTGTATAATACATCCTTGTAGTTTGTTTATTTTATACACAGTAGTTTGTATCTTGTAATCCCCTACCCCTATCTTGTCCCTCTTCCCCTCCCCCCTCCCCACTGGTAACCACTAGTTTATTCTCTATACCTGTGAGTCTGTCTCTTTTTTGTTATATTCACTAGTTTGTTGTTGTTTTTATTTTATTTTATTTATTTATTTATGGCTGTGTATGGCTCTTCCTTTCTGTGCGAGGGCTTTCTCTAGTTGCGGCAAGCGGGGGCCACTCTTCATCGCGGTGCACGGGCCTCTCACTATCGTGGCCTCTCTTGTTGCGGAGCACAGGCTCCAGACGCGCAGGCTCAGTAATTGTGGCTCACGGGGCTAGTTGCTCCGCGGCATGTGGGATTTTCCCAGACCAGGGCTCGAACCCGTGTCCCCTGCATTGGCAGGCAGATTCTCAACCACTGCGCCACCAGGGAAGCCCTAATTTGTTGTATTTTTTATAGTCCACATGTAAGTGAGATCATGTAGCATTTGTCCCATACAATATACATTTTTTAGTTTTTTTATTGAAGTATACATACAATATATTTTGAAAAGTTTTTTGTATCTGATTTTTGTCCAATATATGCAAATAAGTTTTAAATATTCAGCTAGTACTAAAAGGCTCTAGTGAAGACCACACTCCCTGGCCCAGTCTACGGTCTTGCTCCCCACCCCACTCACTCCCGGTGGAAACACTTCCACTTTCAACTTTTATTCTCTTTCTACTAGTAATTATTGACACATTTTTATAGGACTATACTGCTATTTCTTGAGCTATTTTAAACATTTCCTAAACACCTCCTGTTTCAGAAGTTAAAGTATGTTATATCTCACACACACACACGTGCGCGCGCGCACACACACACACACACACAACTTCCCTTTCCTTCTTCATCCGCTTCATGTAACCTTATAATTTTTGGCTAAGTCGGCCATCATTTACATTTCTATGCCCAGTAACGATTCCCCGTTTAACCCAAGATGCATGTTATGAATATTTTCTTTTCATATAACACTTTTGTTTTTCCTGGAGTTGAAATTGCCTTGCTTAGCTTCCCATGTGCTTATCACTTATTTTTTTCTAAATGCTTCAATAGACTTGCTGAACCTTTACCAATAGTTTTTCTCAAATGTTTGAACAAATCAGTTCCATTTTTCATTTGGTGCCCTTCATCCAAAAGCCCCCTATGTTCGGTTCTAGGCAGGAGAGGTTAGTTGCCCTCTAGAAAAGTCTGGTGCGTGGCTCTCTTTTCACTATTCTCCTCTGTTGGAATTGCTTGTATTAATCAAGGTGGGATAACTGCCATTTAAACCAGATCCCAAATGTATAAAAAGGCATACTATCAGTGTTTATTTCTTATTCACTGATATGGACTGAATTGTGTCCCCCACTAAATTAATATGTTGGAGCTCTAACCCCAACGTGACTGTATTTGGAGATAGGGTTTTTAGGAGGTAATTAAGATTAAATGAGGTGGGACTTCCCTGGTGGCACAGTGGTTAAGAATCCATCTGCCAATGCAGGGGACACGGGTTCAATCCCTGGTCCAGGAAGATTCCACATGCCGCAAAGCAGCTAAGCCCATGTGCCACAACTACTAAGCCTGTGCCCTAGAGCCCGCGAGCCACAACTACTGAGCCCATGTGCCTAGAGCCTGTGCTCCGCAACAAAAGAAACCACCGCAATGAGAAGCCCGCGCACTGCAACAAAGAGTAGCCCCCGCTCGCTGCAAGTGGAGGAAGTTCGTGTGCATCAACAAAGACCCAACCCAGCCAAAAATAAATTAATTAATTAGTTTTTTTAAAAAAAGGTTAAATGAGGTAATAAATGCAATAGGATCGTTGGCCTTATAAGAAGAGGAAGAGAGCAGCTGTCTGCAAGTCCGAAAGAGGGCGCTCATCAGACACTGTACCTTCCAGTGATCTTGGACTTCCCAGCCTTCAGAACTGTGAGAAATGTGTCTGTTGTTTAAGCCACCCGGTCTATGATATTTTTTTATAGTAGTCTGAGCAGACTAAGACACCACCTTTTTATTGTATGATTCTGAAAGTACCAGTATCTGTCAGTCTTTTTGTGTGTGTAGTTTACATTCTCCAATCTACTCTCCAATCTGTTCACAGAATTCTGGGAGTACAGCAGGAGAAGGGAGTCTAAGAATTATAATTCAGTATGAAAGTTTTCACTTAATCCCCACATTTATAACTCCATGCCTTATTTACTCTTCTATCTAGAAGAGAGTAGGGAGCCACCAAAGTGTTGCCAGCTAGGAAAGATAAGATCAAATATGCTTGTAGGTCTGGGGCTCAGAGAATTATGAACAGCAGCAAGCAGCTTACTTGGGACACAGATGACCCTTGCTCAACAAACAGTGGCCTCATCCTACCTCCCCAGGGTACCTCCAGTAATTCCCTATGGTAGTGTTTTCCAGAATGGGGCATGACTATCACTGGGGGCTCTAGGGATCATTTTAGTGGCATGTAACCAAATATTTTTCAAAGATTAACATATTTATTTCAATGGGAATTCAAAAATAAAACTTGCATTCGAAACCCATGGAAAAAAAAAAAAATAACTCCATGCCTTGTTCTATCCTTGTCTTAGACCTGGTGTCCCAAAGTCAAGTGTCTCTCTCTGATCCAGTTTCTGCAGAGCATAAAACTCTTTGGGCAGGCTGGAGGTACATGGATTTGTAGTCCTCTGGGTAGGTCATGTAAGGAAGGGAATCAGTGAGCTCAACTATTCTATAAAAATTTTCAACCACCATCCCTCTTTCTATCCAGACATATTACCTTTACCTTCTGTAGTACCTGCTGGATCCAAGTGCAGAACATCTAAAGAGTTCTGCGTGGCAAACTGACTTGTTCATCATTAAAACTCCTCAATTCTGCCACTGTCCCCAGGCACATAGGCATATATCCCCCTGCTCTGTTAAGTTAAGTCAGCTTCTACTTCTTCACATCTTCCAAAAATGTCTTGACATTGCTGATCTGTTGCTGTTGCTGCCTCCTTTCCTATTAGTTCTGACCCTGTGAGTTATTATCCCTTGTTATCCTTTATTCTTATTTGGTGGAGTTATATTAAAGAACAGTCCTCCAGTATATCCTCAAGCCACTTTTTTTAAAAAAGAATCAATTTTATTTATTATATTTATTTTTTGGTTGCGTTGGGTCTTCGTTGCTGCGCACGGGCTTTCTGTAGTTGTGGCGAGCAGGGACTACTCTTCGTTGTGGTGCGCAGGCTTCTCATTGCGGGGACTTCTCTTGTTGTGGAGCATGGGCTCTAGGCGCACGGGCTTCAGTAATTGTGACCCATGGGCTTAGTTGCTCCTCAGCATGTGAGATCTTCCTGGACCAGGGCTTGAACCCGTGTCCCCTGCATTGGCAGGTGGATTCTTAACCACTGCACCACCAGGGAAGTCCCCCTGAAGCCATTTTGGCAAACCCCACCTCAGCTTCCATCTTCCCAGAAACCGTTCCTACCTAGGTGGGCAAAGATCTCCTTTGTTGCCAATATAATGGAGGATTTTCTAGGCTTATCTCACCTAGCTACACAGGAGGAGATGACATTGTTGACTCCTCTTTCCTTCACACAGTACTCCCCCCACCCCGTCCCACCCAGGCATCTCCTGGTTTTTCTCCTACGTTACTGGTTCTAAAGATCTGCCTTCTTTTATTGGTTTCTCCATCTCTACCTGAGGTCAAAATGTTGACACTTCCTGGGTCTTAAAATTGGAATGTCTCTTTCCTGGTCATGTCTTTACCTTGGGTAACTTTATTCATTCTCATATTTTTAACTAATTTATCACAGATGAATACTTCCAGACCTCATCTCTTCTCTGAGGTCTAGACTCATCTATCCAACCATATATTTGACATTTCTTAGACATCGAATAATTATTTTTACTCATATTTAACCATACTCATAGTAACCAATATTTATTGGGTACTTACTATGTGCCATGGAATATTCTAGATCCTTGGGATATATTAGTATCATATTTCTCTCCTTCGTGATGCTTATGCTCCAACGAGAGGAAATGAAGATTAACAATTGACCTTATAAAAGAATCATAGTATAGGGAATTCCCTGGCAGTCCCATGGTTAGGACTCCGTGCTCTCACTGCCAAGGGCCCGGGTTCAATCCCTGGTTGGTGAATTAAGATCCCACAAGCCATGCGGCGGGGCCAAAAAAAGGGGGTCATAGTATAATAGAAGGTGATGAAACAGAAGTGCTATGTAAAAAGAGAAAGTAGAGTGCTAGGGATGGAAAAGCAGTTGTGGTTTTAAATAGGGTGATCAGCGTAGACCTTACCAAGATGCTGAAATCTGGGCAAAGGCTTAGAGGTGAGGTCAGTAAGTTAGCTAAGATATCTGTAGGAAGAGCATTCCAGAAAAAAAAAAAGAGACACTACAAAGATCCTGAGGTGGGAGTGTACCTGGTATGTTCATGGGACAGCAAGGAGAACAGTGCAGCTGGAAGGGAATGAGCAAGGACGTGTGTAGAAGACGAGGCCATGACTTTGGCTTTTACTCTGAGCTGGATGTGGCGTCACTGGATGGCTTTGAGTACAATTTAAAAGGATCCTCTTGCTGCTGCACCATGAAAAGATACTGTAACGGAGTATGAGTAGAACAAGGGAGATCAGGTAGGACCCTCGTGCAGAAATTTCAAACTTAACATGTGCAACATTGAATTTTAAAATTTTTTCCCCTAAATCTCTTCTTCTCTATGTCAATAACAGGCTCCACCCAGAAGCTAAAGCCACACATCTAGGGATCACGCTTGTTTCTTCCTTTTCTATCACCTTCTTCTCCTTATATCCATTAACAAGTCCTATCCCTTATCCATGAACTCCTCTCCACCACCAAGCCGTTATCCCTGATCAACAACCCTTGTCTCTTGTCTCTTAACAAAAGACAGCAGCCAAGTCGACTAAGGTTCTAGCCTCAGCCTCCTGACAGTTACTTCCCGCTGCATCTTCTGATGTTAGGGGATCCCTCACTCACTCAGAGATCCTCTTGCCTTCATATCCCCCAAGTCATCATTCTCCCTCCATTCTCCAAAAAGTAAAATGTTTTCCATGAATTATTCAAATTTCTTCTGTTTTATCAAAAGGAGAAACCTGCTGAGATGATTTTTTAAAACAAGTCAGTGTCACAGAAACCATCAAAACAATTCAGAAATCAGAAGAAACAGCAATAAAATTTTCCATTTGGGGAAGGGAGGAAAATACAACTACAAAAGCATTTCTTGGCTTTTTTCTCTCTGCCACCCAAGTCCTATTTGTACTTGACAAGGCCAAATTAAACTTTTTTTTGCCTTGTTAGGAACTGCAAGGGTTTTTTCAGTCTTCTCTTTTTCTCAGACAACAGCAGTGCTCTTCCAAGACAGCAGACTGACTTCAATTTTTCACCATAATCCCACCGGATTTCCCTCCCCATTTTCCCTAGAGAATGTCATTTGAGTATATATTGCAGTGTTAAAAAGGAAATTTTAGTTGAATGTTTTTTAAATCACTGATTACTGCTCAGTGAAGCTGAGACACTGCAATATAGAAAATGGTTTTTTCTTCCAGACGTGTTTTCATTTGGTGAGAACTATGCATCTATCTTTCTGTTGTGGGTAATGTGAAGACTTCATGGGAGGCTGTCTGAAGGACTAACAAATTGCCTAATTAAAGATGGTCTTGGGGAATTCCCTAGTGGTCCAGTGGTCAGAACTCTGCGCTTCCACTGCAGGGAAACCCAGGTTCAATCCCTGGTTAGGGAACTATAATCCCGTGAGCCACGTGGTGCGGCCAAAAAAAAAAAAAAGTAGTCTCGATTTGCTTTGCTTTATTGACTGTTTTACCTCTTTCCTTAACATTTCTGCAACTTGAAGCATTTCTGCTCATGCAAAGGAAGGACAGTCTAATGGTTAAGCGTGCAGAAGTTCTGAAGCCAGATGCTTAGGTTTAAATCACAGCCTGGCTACTTCCTCGCTGTGTGACCATGGGCAGGTCACTTAACCTTTATCTCAGTTTCCCCATCCTATTGACATAAGATTGAGATATGCCCAGCACATTCTAAGTGCAATGTAAGTGCTAGCTACAACTAAGGGCTAGGCATACATTTGTTGCCAGGGATCAAATGATAGGCAAGAGCAACGCCATCTTGCCCTATGGAGCCTTCTAGCTGTAGGACTTAAGCAAATAACTTAACATGAGCCTCGGTTTAATTATTTGTCATCAAGTGTTTCCCTCACAGGATTCTTACAGGAATCACATGAGATATGCCAAGGAATCACATGAGATATGCCAAGGAAAATGCTTAATAGGGTGTGGTGAATATTAAACACTCACCATGAGCTAATACTGTACAGCAAGACGGGCAGATCATTAAACAGCCTAAGAGATGCAATAACTTATAATAGAAGTTTAGAATGCTATAGGAGCGCCCACTAGGATATCGAAAGGGAGTCCTAAAAAATAAGGAGGAGTTCGCCAGAATAAAAAGAGGAAGAGAGTTCCCAGAAGAGGAAGCCAGAGAGCTTCACTGGTTTAAACAAACTAGAAGTTTAATGTAGTAAAGAATGGAAGCCAGGAGTGGCAGGCAGAAATCGAGTCATTAATAGAGCTTTTCAGCTGTACTCAAAGTTGACCTTATCCTGAGAAATGGGAGAAATGAGAAGCCAGGTAATGGGCTCAAATAGGGGGTGATAAAACCAGAATGGCATTTTAGAAAGAGCCTGATGGCTGCAGACTAGGGAATGGAATGGAGGGCGTCAGGAGGCAGGACGCCCTTTGGGAAGCTGCTGCAGTTTCTAGGTTCTAAATGAGGGCTGGAAGGTGGTGAACTGGGACAGGGTAGTGACAATGGGATGGAGAGACCTGGTGTCCTTCCTCAATCCTGCTGCTTTGGTGGGCACTTCATGTCTTCAGTCTTCTTTCCTATGTAGATCCCACTGTGACTGTTTCTCACCTACTGCAGTGAGGGGTGTTACTGTCCTCCTGAAACTTCCCCAAACATCCTGCCCGAGCAGCAGGCACTGGAGGAGAGCTCGCCAGCTTAGCTGGTTTGAGTGTTGATTTCCTCCCACAGAGAGAACAATTCTTAATCAAATATTGCTTGAGGCCCCCTATCATTTGTTTTACATGCTGCCATCTGGAGCTGCCCCCAGGTATGTCATATGACCACAGTGTCCCCAAGATGATTAGGACTTCAGTTTTCCAGCTAGAAAGTTAATATTTACCTCACCTGGAGGAGAAGTGCAACTACTTCTTCATATAATAAAATAATGATTTACAAACTTCTTCACCACCTGACCATACTGTATCCAACTATTTATAAATAATTCCTTGGAAATGACTTGGGTGTTGGGCATTGGGGAGGGTAAATTAGCTCTGTTATGGGAGCCCAACCCACTCTAATCACCTAATGCACCTTATCTACGGTCAGAGTTCAATGTAATCCCATATAGAGGTTGTGGGTTGTGATAAGTGAGCAGTAAATATCTAATCAATTGAAGAAGAACTGCCATTTTAGAGGTCATTGGCCTCACTGTGCTTCTCCAAAACCATTATGGGATTTGGGTAGGAGGTTAGCTTTATGGTTCGTTTTTGTTTCTGTTGTCATCTTTGCTCAGTAGCAGTCCTGACTGGAATAGCCTCAAGCAAAATTGTAAGGGTGGTGAATTGAGACAGCATTTTCCACATTTCACCACTCTTTGCTTTCCTAAACTTCAATGCCTTCACCTGATACTCTCTTGAAAGCAGGAAAAGGTATGAACTAATTTACAGTAAGACTAGTGTGTGTGTCTTAGCGTAAGGTGGACCCAGTCCCAGGGAAGCAAAGGTGATCTCAGACTCAGAAGGCCTGGAAAATTTGCTGAAAAACATGAATTTACGATCATGAAGATAATAGGGGGAAGTGCAAGTCAGAACCAGTTCAACTGAAATCAACATCCAGCCTGAGAGCCATGAACCTCAAGTCTTCCTCCCCTGCTTCCCTCTGGCCATGCCCTGTGCAACTTTAAATTTTAACTTCACAAACCATCTAACACCATAACTTCAGATCTTTAACTGACATGCTGTAGCAAGCTTCACCCCCTGGTACTTATGCAAAATCCCTTAGCCAGAAATAGGTGAAACCATACCACTTGAACTGTGCCTACTCCAAAATAATAAACTTATAAATCCCTCTCTGAAAACAATGGCCTCAAACCTACACTTCAAGTTCATGGAGACTTCAGTCTTTATCCCTTTTCCCAACCTCAGCCCTTCCTAGTTTTATTTTTATTTATTTATTTATTTATTTATTTATTTATTTTTGGCTGTGTTGTGTCTTTGTTGCTGCGTGCGGGCTTTCTCTAGTTGCGGTGAGCGGGGGCTACTCTTCATTGCTTGCAGTGTATGGGCTTCTCATTGCGGTGGCTTCTCTTGTTGCGGAGCATGGGCTCAAGGCGCACAGGCTTCAGTAGTTGTGGCTTGTGGGCTCTAGAGCGTAGGCTCAGTAGTTGTGGCGCACGGACTTAGTTGCTCCATGGCATGTGGGATCTTCCCAGACCAGGGCTCGAACCCGTGTCCCCTGCATTGGCAGGCGGATTCGTAACCACTGCACCACCAGGGAAGTCCCCCTTCCTAGTTTTAGAGCCTCTGCAGTCTGACCTGAATTCCATTCACTGAACTGAATTTATTAGGTTTCTACTTTATGCCAGACATTGTTCTAGACCAGTTATTGTCAGCCTTGGCTGTAGGCTGGAATCATTCAGAGACCTTTAAAAAAATACCATGCCTGGAACTCACCTAGAGAGTCCAATTTAATTGGTTCAAGGTGCAGTTTAGGCATAAGGACTTTCTAAAGCTCTCCAGCTGATTATAATCCACAGTTAAGAGCCATTGCTCCAGGTACGGGAGATACAGCAATGAACAAGACAAACAAGGCAGAACTCTTATTTTAACAAGTTCCAATTCTGTCCCTCCTCTGATTACCAGCTGCCTCAATTCTCTTGCTAGCTTATCTTTTCTACTGTTCTCACTCTTCCAGGTCATGGTCCTAAATAAAGCCGTCTAACACTGTCTTTTCTCAAGCCCCCAGGTGTCCTGTCCCAGCTGTGTGAAACATATAACCGCTGATTAGCTTCATTACACATTTATGAGCTCCGTTCTCAGTCTGGCTCTCAATACTGGCAAAATTTTACGTATCTTTTGGCAGCTTCCTTTCTCATTTTTGACAGCAAACATTTCAAATCTTTATTTCTCTCTTAAAGCCCCATATCAAGATCCTGTCTCTCTTACTCTCAGCAGATAACTCAACCTCTTTTTAACAAAGAGAATAGTAGCCAGAGTGGTGAAATCCTTCAGCATTCTTCCTTCCCACCTTAACAGTGCCTTCCTTTTCTCCCCCTTGTATCTGTGATTTCTCTCTACAGCCAGACCCTTCTCTACTTGTTACAAATGTCCTCAAGCATCTGCCTATTAAACCTACTTAGAGGGACCTTCCTGACGGTCCAGGTAAGACTCCGTGCTCCCAATGCAGGGGGCCCAGGTTTGATCCCTGGTCAGGGAACTAGATCCCACATGCATGCCGCAACAAAGATCCCACATGCCGCAACTAAGACCTGGCTGTCTTCCACTGAAACTGGTCTGGCAAAGGACACCAGTGACCTAACTGACAAATGCAATGTCCGCTTCTCTGTTCTCATCCGTTCTATAGCACCGTTTATTGAACATGGAGATTCTATTTAAAATGACCACGATTTGGTCAAGATAATGTGGAATTGGAGGCCAGGAAGTAGGTGGAGATGAGAAGAGCAGGCTACTTTCCTTTCACTGTCTCCTTAATCAAAGCCCAGTTGTATAGGAGAATCAACAGGCAACGCCTGGGAGTCCATGGTCAGATTACGTGGCCAGAGAAGGTCATTTGCCCCAGGCAAAGGGCCCCAGAGTCTTTTTTTTTGGGGGGGGGGGCTGCCTCCCGCAGTTTGAGGGATCTTACTTCCCCAACCAGGGATCAAACCCGTGCCCCCTGCAGTGGAAGCATGGAGTCTTAACCACTGGACCAGTAGGGAAGTCCCAGGGGCCCCAGAGTCTCAACTGACTAAGCAATTGGTAAATTGTGACACTCAAGAACATTTTGTGGATCACTGTACCCCTAGAATGCTTTCACAAATTAATTCAAATTCATTAAGACCCTGACCATAGACTACCTGCGTATTTCTGAGGAGAGGCCATTTAGGGAGTCTTTGCATTACAGACCTTAGGATGGTTTTTGTTGTGCGTGTGTGGTTTAATTTGGGATTGTCCACAGCATCCATGCGTCACTGCTTACCTTCCCTTCACGTTGGCTTCATTTTCTCCCAGTTGGCCCTTACTCTAATGGTAAAGTTTGGCCTGACAAAAGAGCATTTTCCCACCAAAATAATAGGGGTAAAATGTTAACAACTTGGCTACATTTAAACTATATAGTACGTAGTTGGTGTGTGGTGGGAGGGGGTTTGGGAGACTGACTCGTTAGGTTAAATTCTAAGGTCATTGGTCTCTTCAATTTGCCCTATTATGCCTATTGCCAACCAGGCTGAGTTTGCTGGAGTTCACTGCCTTGGAAATCCCTTACCATAAGCCTACCTGCGGAGACTCCTAAAACTCTGTAGGGATTTGTGCTGGTTATTCTCTATTTGCCCTCCCAGATCCCTTCTCACCCATCTCAGCTCTGTTCTGTACCCGTGGACACTAAACCTTTACCAACGGTATGGTCTGGGTTTTCTTACCCTTCAGCTTTGGGTTAGGGTCAGTCACCAGGAGGAAATCTGAGGGCAGGAGGAGAGGGAAGTCAGGGTCGTTGTTCTCACTCTTTCCCCTCTTGTAACAGTTCTGCCTGGTTACGCTCCTCCCCCTAAGGCCATAGCTCCCGTCAGGCTGCCCCTTTACACAGAGCTGGCTCTTATCTGCTGCTGGAAACATCTTTCCCTTTCTTTCCCCTTCAGGCCTAGAGTTAGTAATGACTTCCCAATGTCCCTGGGCACTTCATCGTCTTATTTTATCTTTGTACTGGCCTCTCTGACTACACCCTTTATAACTCATCCCTTCATTAAACTCTTTGTAGTTAAACCCTTTGGGTATATCATCTTTTCCCTGACAAGACCCTAACTGTATGAGGACATGTATAGCTGTATGCCGATGGTTCAGCACTTCAGTGAATATAATTACTATTGTTATTCTATGTTTTCTTCTTAACTTTTTCATTTATTTAGATATCTACTACTTTAATCCCCTAACATGTTTCAAGGGGTATTATCCTAGTGACGGAGGGACGGGGGAACCCAGAAGCTGTTGGCACTAGTAGACACAATTAAAGTGGGTTCTAAACAGCATGGCATGTCATCCATGAGTTGGGTTGAAAAACTTTGAAAACAAATGTGAAATAAGTACATTAAGTTTTAAGTTACTTCCAGGTGAAATATGATCACATTTTCATCAATGTAATTCTGATGTGTTTATCTTATTTTCCCAACTGTATTGAGAACATTTTGAAACCAGGAATATAGGCTCTACTTTTGTCTCCCTTATAAAACTCAGTATTTTCCAGAGTAAATACTACAGCACTACATGATCTACAGCTGGTTTGATCTGCAAGTACAGAGGAACCAAGGAAATGAAGGGCCAACTACCAACTGTACTCAGATTTTTAACTGTGTGGAGGGTGGTCACCCGTAACCCTCGAATTGTTCAAGTGTCAACTGTATAATGAAGGAAACCAGACCAGAGGAAGAGAGGATTAAAAGAAGGACACAATTAATTTATGAGACCTAACTACAAAAGGGCAAGGGCAACAGAAAGTGAAGAATGCCAGGTTGGGTGGGTAGGGGTTACGTAATGTCAAGAAATTAGATGGAAAACAATGGGTTTTAAAAGCACAAAAGAAAACAGAAAGTGGTTTTTTAAGCCTATTATAGGCAATTACTTTCTTCTGAATCTTAGAGCATTTGATATTAAATACTGAATGCAGACTAAGGAGTCACCAAAATTTAAGAGAATGTTGTAAAGATATAATAAATGAGTTAATGACATGAAAGTACTCTGGAATTTTTTCAATAACAGCATTAGTATAAAAGCAAGATGTTATTTCATGTTAAATTTATAGATTGCCTATATGATATACACGCGAATGGCCACTGTCTGAAAACACACCTAAGATTAGAAGGGTTGAAGAAACTGGGAAGTCAAAGATTTTCGTCTATTATTTCTCATCTTCTATGCCTCTCTATCCCTGACAATATTTAACTACTAGAAAGTTGTAAAGATGATTGATATAGTATTTATTACATGTCTGAGTTCATTGACTGAATACTTTCATATAGAAAGCACAACACGATGCAATTATTACCCCGCCTTCATTACAGAAAAGGCTTGAATAAACAGGCAGACTTTGTACCTTTCTCGTTGGACATTTTGGTTTGAACTAACAGCTGAAAAGTCAGGGCTGCATAAGGTTACCATGTCCTTCAGCAATATCATCCTTCTTCACATTTTAAATTAGAGGGGTAAAAAGTCTGTTTTAGTTTGCAATTCAAGTCCCATCCCTTTTTTTTTTTAAACATCTTTATTGGAGTATAATTGCTTTACAATGGTGTGTTCGTTTCTGCTTTATAACAAAGTGAATCAGTTATACATATACATATGTTCCCATATCTCTTCCTTCTTGCGTCACCCTCGCTCCCACCCTCCCTATCCCACCCCTCTAGGTGGTCACAAAGCACCCAGCTGATCTCCCTGTGCTATGCAGCTGCTTCCCACTAGCTATCTCTTCTACCTTTGGTAGTGTATATATGTCCATGCCACTCTCTCACTTTGTCACAGCCTACCCTTTCCCCCTCCACACATCCTCAAGTCCATTCTCTAGTAGGTCTGCGTCTCGATTCCCATCTTACTCCTAGGTTCTTCATGACTTTTTTTTTTTCTTAGATTCCGTATATATGTGTTAGCATACGGTATTTGTTTTTCTCTTTCTGACTTACTTCACTCTGTATGACAGACTCTAGGTCCATCCACCTCACTACAAATAACTCAATTTTGTTTCTTTTTACGGCTGAGTAATATTCCATTGTATATATGTGCCACATCTTCTTTATCCATTCATCCGATGATGGACACTTAGGTTGCTTCCATCTCCTGGCTATTGTAAATAGAGCTGCAATGAACATTTTGGTACATGACTCTTTTTGAATTATGTTTTTCTCAGGGTATATGCCCAGTAGTGGGATTGCTGGGTTGTATGGTAGTTCTATTTGTAGTTTGGTTTTCTTTTTGCGCTACACGGGCCTCTCACTGCTGCGGCCTCTCCCGTTGCGGAGCACAGGCTCCGGACCTGCAGGCGCAGTGGCCATGGCTCACGGGCCCAGCCGCTCCGCGGCATGTGGGATCTTCCCAGACAGGGGCATGAACCCGTGTCCCTTGCATCGGCAGGCGGACTCTCAACCACTGCGCCACCAGGGAAGCCCTATTTGTAGTTTTTTAAGGAACCTCCATACTGTTCTCCATAGTGGCTGTATCAATTTACATTCCCACCAGCAGTGAAAGAGTGTTCCCTTTTCTCCACACCCTCTCCAGCATTTATTGCTTATAGATCTTTTGATGATGGCCATTCTGACTGGTGTGAGATGATATCTCATTGTAGTTTTGATTTACATTTCTCTAATGATTAATGATGTTGAGCATTCTTTCATGTGTTTGTTGGCAATCTGTATATCTTCTTTGGAGAAATGTCTATTTAGGTCTTCTGCCCATTTTTGGATTGGGTTTTTGTTTTTTTGATATTGAGCTGCATGAGCTGCTTGTATATTTTGAAGATTAATCCTTTGTCAGTTGCTTCATTTGCAAATATTTTCTCCCATTCTGAGGGTTGTCTTTTGGTCTTGTTTATGGTTTCCTTTGCTGTGCAAAAGCTTTGAAGTTTCATTAGGTCCCATTTGTTTATTTTTATTTCCATTTCTCTAGGAGGTGGGTCAAAAAGGATCTTGCTGTGATTTATGCCATAGAGTGTCCTGCCTATGTTTTCCTCTAAGAATTTGATAGTTTCTGGCCTTACATTTAGGTCTTTAATCCATTTTGAGCTTATTTTTGTGTATGGTGTTAGGGAGTGTTCTATCTCATACTTTTACATGTACCTGTGCAGTTTTCCCAGCACCACTTATTGAAGAGGCTGTCTTTTCTCCACTGTATATTCTTGCCTCCTTTATCAAAGATAAGGTGACCATATGTGCGTGGGTTTATCTCTGGGCTTTCTATCCTGTTCCATTGATGTATATTTCTGTCCCATCCCTTTTAAGGTCAAATTGGAGTAAGGCGATATCATCATGTACAGTGCCCTTATGTAAACAGTTTGTAAACTGTAAAAGAGTTATGTAGATAATGGCCTTATTGTTATCACTATTAACAATATTAATATTAAAGTGTGAATAATTTTTAAAAATCACAGTAAAAAAAAATCATATACAGTGCCCTAATAAACCATATGGAGGAGGATGCGTGTGTGTATGCACATTCTAATTGGAATATAACCAGGGATACAGCTGGAGATCCAGCCAATGAAGAAAGAGAGTGAGGCCTGGGAGGCTAGCAAGCTGTCCAGATGTGTTCTACAGGGGGTCATTTTGGACACCATTCTGTGAAGTCCAGTCTTTAGTTTGGTAAGCTTAAAACTCAACTTTGCTAGAATAGCAAGGTGACTGGCTTTCTAGAGGCAGCCTGACCAGAATTATGTCATAGAACACTCTAAACATCAGAGTATAACTATTAAGCTCATTAGTGAATTCTCTTCCTCTTGGCTAGAGTCCAGACCAGTGACTATCAAACAGAGAAGGAGGTTGGAAGTAGGGTGGTGGAGGATGACCCTCCCTAGTGAGAAGGAGCCTCAGTTTCTCTGGGGAATCTGTTTAAAGCGACTTAAATCCACACTATGCTCCCTTCGTTCCTCCTTCTTACCCAATCCCAGAGAGCCTTGTAATTCTGATAGCCCCGTCCAGGAGGGCATGGTCCCTGATTGAAAATTATGGCTAATATTTCTTATTATTAGAAATAATAATTATTATTATTGAGCAAATTACACAACTATATAGGGAAATTTGCTCAACTATATAGGAAAAAGGTAGAGAATCATTGCCTTAAGCTAAAATTTTCCAAGTTTTTCCTCAGCATAAGAATCACCTCAGGGCTTCCCTGGTGGCGCAGTGATTGAGAGTCCGCCTGCCAATGCAGGGGACACGGGTTTGTGCCCCGGTCCGGGAAGATCCCACATGCCGCGGAGTGGCTGGGCCGCTGAGCCATGGCCGCTGGGCCTGTGCGTCCGGAGCCTGTGCTCCACAACGGGAGAGGCCACAACAGTGAGAGGCCCGCATACCACAAAAAAAAAAAAGAGTCACCTCAGGGGAGTTGGGTTCAATCCCTGGTCAGGAGGGAGCTAAGCCCACGTGGCGTGGCAAAAAAAAAAGAATCACCTCAGGCACGTACTTAACATGGTGTCAGGAATCCGTCCCCTGAAGATTCATTGAGTCATGGGTGGGCCCCACATGATGATGGTATTTAGCAAACTGGCTAGTTTGGGCAATGCTGCTCCAGGCTAACCTCTGTGGGAATCAAATCATTATCTTGCAGGCCTCCTTTTTGCTGTTGCTGAATTTTCCAAGGCACCTGTTCCCACTACCCTCCAGGAGACTCTCAGAAATATAGCTGCCATTTCTCATGTGGTCCCAACACTTACCCCTTTATGGTAGAGGTGAGGGTCAAAGAGTAAAAACAAAGCAAACTCAAAGTTAGCCAGTCAGGCATATACACAGACCCCAGAGGTTAAACCAGCCCTTACTTCTGATTCAAGTACTATATTTCAACCAGCCAGATTCCCCCGACTGATGGACCTTTGGTACTGTTCTCTCGATCCCTTGGATGCTGACCACATAAAGACCACCTGGAGCCGTCGATATGACAGATCTCAATATTAAAATGGAAGGAGGGACTTCACTGGTGGCTCAGTGGTTAAGAATCCGCCTGCCAATGCAGGGGACACGGGTTGGAGCCCTGGTCTGGGAAGATCCCACATGCCGCGGAGCAACTAAGCCCGTGCGCCACAACTACTGAGACTGTACTCTAGAGCCCGTGAGCCACAACTACTGAAGCCTGCGCTATAAGAGCCCGTGCTCCGCAACAAGAGAAGCCACTGCAATGAGAAGCCAGTGCACTACAACAGAGTAACTCCCGCTTGCTGCAACTGAAGAAAACCCGCGTGCAGCAGTGAAGATCCAATGCAGCCAAAAATGAAAAATAAATAAATTTATTAAAAACAAAAAAACCGTACGGCACTGGCACAACAGACACACAGATCAATGGAACAGAATAGAGACCCTTTGCCTGTCTATTCCATCACTACTCCCATTCTCTGCGCCATGCCCAAGTGGCTGAGTGCTGCCAGAGAAAGCCACTCTTGGTATCACCATGGCCCCAACCGTGCCATCTGTCACATTTACAGAGTTTCTCTAGTCAGTTCATGTTCTTACTCTCCAGTGTGGTTACTTCAAACTTTTCCCATTCTCTCTAAAACCTCCCACGTCTTCCACTTCCTATTCTCAGTTGATGATGTCACTTTGCGCTCAGCAGAATGGGCCTCCCAAAGATGTCCATGCCCTAATCCCTAGAACCTGTGAATATGTTACATTACATGGCAAAAGGGACTTTGCAGATGTAATTAAGATTATGGGTCTTACAATAGAAAAAGTATCCTGAATTATCCAGGTGGGCCCAATTTAATCACATGCTCCTTAAAAACAGAGAACTTTCTCCAGCGGAGGCAAAGAGATGTGGCAGAGAAGTAAGAAAGATTCGAGTTGTGAGAAGGATTCAACATGCTGTGGCTAGCTCTGGGACAGATGCCTCTGCTGCCAAAGGTGACCCCCCCCCCCCCCGCACACCCCCCAGCTGACAGCCAGCAGGGAAATGGAAACCTTTGTTCCGCAAGCGGAAAGAACTAGATTCTGCTAATGACCTGAGGAGTTTGGAAGCCTGCCAGAACCTGCTGAAACTTGGAGCAGAGAAACCAACAGACCAGCACAACTGTGAGCTAATACATTTGTGTTATTTCAAGCTAGTAAGTTTGCGATCATTTGTTACAGCAACAATAGAAAACTAATACACACCTCCTGACTCACAGAAAAATGGAAGCATCCAAAGGGGTGAGTTCAGGGCTTCCCCGGTGGCCCAGTGGTTGAGAGTCTGCCTGCCAATGCAGGGGACACGGGTTCGTGCCCCGGTCCGGGAAGATCCCACATGCCGCGGAGCGGCTGGGCCCATGAGCTATGGCTGCTGAGCCTGCGCGTCCAGAGCTTGTGCTCCGCAACCGGAGAGGCCACAACAGTGAAAGGCCCGCGTACCGCAAAAAAACCCCAAAAAACAAAAAAAAACCAAAGGGGTGAGTTCAACTTTCTACACGCAGTCTACAGACATAACTGTGTCACTCCCATGCTTCTCTTTCTTCCTTTTTCCCTCTTGTTGTATTGGACTAGCTGTTCTTTCTCATCTCCCAGGACATTCCTTCCATCTGTTCTGAATACCATCTCCTCTTGACTTCTGAACTTTGACTATTGATTATCCTCCCCATTGTCTCCTTCCTCAACCCCCTTACTGATTCCTTCCCATCAGCAGTCCATTGTAGAAAGTTTTCCTCACCTCAGAAAGAAAACCTATACCATTAGCCCTCATTTCCCACCAACCCAAATTTGTTTTACAAATTTATTCTGATGCGGCTTCAGCACCCCTTATAGATCAGCCCTCCAGGAAGACAGCTCACTGGCCTGCCGCTGAACCCAGCTCTTTTTCACTCCCACTCAACCAGGATTCCACTCAACATAGCATAACCAAACTCCCTCTGGCTAAGGCTGACAAAGACCTCTATGTTACCAAATCCAATGGACTTTTACATCTTCACTTTACCTGCGCTCTCAGGAGCATTCGATATATTATAGATGGCCATTCTACCTTTCTCAAAAAGTCTTTTCCTTGTTATCCTGGATACTGCACTCTTTTGGTCTTCTTCCTATTGCTCTAGTTATGAATTTACAGCATCATCTTCAGTGTTCTTCTTTACCAAACCTAATATTTTGGGCTCTCTCTTAGACACTCTGTATTCTCTTTCCAGGCCATCTCATTTTGTCCTATGGCTTGCTTTTTTTTTTTTTAATTGAGGTATAATTGATTTACAATATTATATTAGTTTCAGGTGTACAGCACAGTGATTCACTATTTTTATAGCTTATACTCCATTTATAGTTATTATAAAATATTGGCTATATTCCCTGTGCTGTACAATATATCCTTGTTGCTTATTTATTTTGTACATAGTAGTTTGTATCTCTTAATCCACTACTCCTATCTTGCCCCTATCCTTTCCCTCTCCACACTGGTAAACACAGTTTGTTCTCTATATAGACTATTTCTGTCTTGTTGTATTCATTCTTTTGTTTAAATTTTTAGATTCCACATTTCCACATATAAATGATAACATTCAGTATTTGTCTTTCTGTATCTTACTTATTTTACTAAGCACAGTACCCTCCAGGTCCATCCCTGTTGTTGCAAATGACAAAAGTTCATTCCTTTTAATAGCTGAGTAGTATTCCATTTTATGTATATACCACATCTTCTTTATCCATTCATCTGTTGATGGACACTTAGGTTGCTTCGATATCTTGGCTACTGTAAATAATGCTGCTATGAACATTGGGGTGCGTGTATCTTTTCAAATTAATGTTTTAATTTTCTTCAGATATATGCCCAGGAGTGGAATTGCTAGATCATATGGTAGTTCTATTTTTAGTTTTTTGAGGAGCCTCCATATTGTTTTCCACAGTGGCTGCACCAGCTCACATTCCCACCGACTGTGTCCAAGGGGTCCCTTTCCTCCACATCCTCACCAACATTTTTTATTTGTGGTCTTTTTGGTGACAGCCCTTCTGACAGGTGTGAGGTGATATCTCATTGTGGTTTCAATTTGCATTTCTCTGATGATTAGTGATTTTGAGAATTGTTTCATGTGCATGTTGGGCATTGGTATGTCTTCTTTGGAAAAATGTCTGTTCAGACCTTCTGCCCAGTTTTTTCTATTTCTGATATTCAGTACTATGAGCTGCTTAGATACTTTCAGCATCAACCCCGTATTGTTCAGATCACTTGCAAATATTTTCTACCCTTCAGTGTGTTGTCTTTTTGTTGTCAATTGTTTCCTTTGCTGTGCAAAAGCTTTTAAGTTTAATTAGGTTCCATTTGTTTACTTTTTCTTTTGTTTCATGTGCCTTAGGTGACAGATCCAAAAAAATATTGCTACAATTTATGACAAAGACTGTTCTGCCTGTGTTTTTTTCTGAGTTTTATGCTTTCCAGTCTAACATTTAGGTCTTTAATCCATTTTGAGTTTATTTTTGTATATGGTATGAGAAAATGTTTTTCATACACATTTTAAAATTATTTTTTCTAGATCTCTGATAAATGCCATTGGTATTTTGAAAGGGGTTGCAATGAATCTGTAGATTGCCTTGGGTAGCTACTATGGTCATTTTAACAATTATTAATTTTTCTAATCCATGAACACAGTGTATCTTTCCATCTGTTTGTGTTGTCTTCAATTTCTTTCATCGGTATCTTACAGGTTTTTTTTTTTGGCCACACTGCATGGCATGCAGGATCTTAGTTCCCTGGCCAGGGATCAAACCCATGCCCCCTGCATTGGGACCATGGAGTCTTAACCACTGGACCACCAGGGAAGTCCCATCTTAAGTTTTCTAAGTACAGTTAGATTTATTCCTAGGTATTTTATTCTTTTTGATGAGATTGTAAATGGGATTGTTTCCTTAATTTCTCTTTCTTGTAGTTGTTAGTTTTAGAAATGCAACTGATTTCTACATATTAATTTTGTATCCTAAATTTTACTGAATTCATTGATGAGCTCTAGTATTTTTTTGGTGGCATCTTGATGATTTTCTGTGTATAGTATCACGTCATCTGCAGTGACCGTTTTACATCTTCCTTCCTAATTTTGATTCCTTTTTTTTGAAAAAAATTACAGTTACCCTGGGCTTCCCTGGTGGTGCAGTGGTTGAGAATCTGCCTGCCAATGCAGGGGACACAGGTTCGGCCCCTGGTCCGGGAAGATCCCACATGCAGTGGAGCAACTAAGCCTGTGTGCCACAACTACTGAGCCTATGAGCCACAACTCTAGAGCCCATGAGCCACAACTACTGAGCTCATGTGCTGCAACTACTGAAGCCCGTGTGCCTAGAGCCCATGCTCTGCAACAAGAGAAGCCACCGCAATGAGAAGCCCATGCACTGCAATGAAGAGTAGCCCCCGTTAGCCACAACTAGAGAAAGCCCATGCGCAGCAACAAAGACACAATGGAGCCAAAAAAAAAAATTACAATTTCCTTTATTGCTGTTTGCTTTGATTATTGTATCACTTAGCTATTGCTGTGTAACAAGTGTCCTTAATTCAAATGGTTTAATATAATGCCTTTATTTTTTTTTAGTTTTTATTGAAGTGTAGTTGATTTACAATTTTACAATGTTGTGCTAGTTTCAGGTGTACAGCAAAGCAATTCATATATGTGTGTGTGTGTATGTGTGTGTGATATATATAGTCTTTTTTAGATTTTCTTTCATTATAGGTTATTACAAGATAATGAGTATAGTTCCCTGTGTATACAGTAGATCCTTTATTTATTTATTTATTTAGTTAGTTATGTTTGGCTACATTGGGTCTCCATTGCTGTGCATGGGCTTTCTCTATTTGTGGCGAGCGGGGGCTACTCTTTGTTGGGGTGCACGTGCTCTCATTGTGGTGGCTTCTCTTATTGTGGAGCATGGGCTCTAGGGGCATGAGCTTCAGTAGTTGCAGCACGTGGGCTCAGTAGCTGTGGCTTGCGACTCTAGAGCGCAGCCTCGGTAGTTGTGGCACACAGGCTTAGTTGCTCCGCGGCATGTGGGATCTTCCCAGACCAGGGCTCGAACCCATGTCCCCTGCACTGGCAGGCAGACTCTTAACCACTGTGCCACCAGGGAAGTCCCTACAGTAGATCCTTGTTGGTTATCTATTTTATATATAGTAGTGTGTATATTTTCAATTTGGATTCCTTCTATTTCTTTTTTTTGTCTGGTTGCTGTGGCTAGGACTTCTAATACTATGTTGAATAAAAATAGTGAAAGTGGGCATCCTTGTCTTGTTCTTGTTCTTAGAGGAAAAGCTTTCAGCTTTTCACTGTTAAGTATCATGTTAACTGTCAGCTTATCATATATGGCCTTTATTATGTTGAGTTATGTTCTCTATATACCACTTTGTGTAGAGTATGTGTGTGTGCGTATGTGTAGAGTTTTTATCATAAATCGATGTAGAATTTTTTCAAAAATTTTTTCTGCATCTACTGAGATGATCATATGATTTTTATTCTTAACTTTATTAATGTGGTGTATCACATTGATTTATTTGCAGATACTGAACCATTCTTGCATCCCTGAGATAAATCCCACTTGATCATGGTGTATTAGCCTTTTAATGTATTGTTGGATTTGGTTTGCTAATATTTTGTTGAGAATTTTTGCATCTGTGTTCATCAGTGATATTGGCCTGTAATTTTCTTTCTTTCTTTTTTTTTGATATCTTTGTTTGATTTTGGTTATCAGGGTGATGCTGGTCTCGTAGAATAAGTTTGGAAGCATTCCTTCCTCTACAATTTTTCTACAATTGTTTGGAATAGTTGGAGAAAAATAGGGTTAACTCTTCTGTAAATGCTTGGGAGAATTCACCTGTGAAGCCATCTAGCCTTGGACTTTTGTTTGGGAGTCTTTTGTTGTTGTTGTTTTTTAACTGGAGTATAGTTGCTCTACAATGCTGTGTTAGCTTCTACTGCACTGCAATGAATCAGCCATACATGTACATATATCCCCTCCCTTTTGGATTACCCTCCCATTTAGGACACCACAGTGCATTAAGTAGAGTTCCCTGTGCTATACAGTATGTTCCCATCAGTTGTCTATTTAATACATAGCATCAATAGCATATATGTGTCAATCCCTATCTCCCAATTCCTCCCACCCCCTTTGTATCCATACATTTGTTCTCTATGTCCATGTCTCTATTTCTGCTTGGCAAATAAGGTCATCTATGCCATTTTACTAGATTCCACATATATGCATTAATATACAATATTTGTTTTTCTCTTTCTGACTTACTTCACTCTGTATGATACTCTCTAGGTCCATCCACATCTCTACAAATGACCCAATTTCATTCCTTTTTATGGCTGAGTAATATTCCATTGTATATATGTACCACATCTTCTTTATTCATCCTCTGTTGATGGACATTTAGGTTGCTTCCATGTCCTGGGTTTTATAAATAGGGATGCTATGAACATTGTAGTGCATGTGTCTTTTTGAATTATGGATTTCTCTGGGTATATGCCCAGTAGTGGGCCTGCTGGGTCATAGTGTAGTTCTATTTTTAGTTTTTTAAGGAACCTCCATACTGTTTTGTTGGGAGTTTTTAAATTACTGATTCAGTTTCATTACTGGTAATTGGTCTGTTCATATTGTCTATTTCTTCCTGATTCAGTCTTGGGAGATTGTACATTTCTAGGAATTTGTCCGTTTCTTCTAGGTGGTCCATTTTATTGGCATATAGTTGTTCATAGTAATGATGCTTTGCGTTTCTGTGGTGTTCATTGTAATTTCTCCTTTTTCTTTTCTGATTTTATTGATTTGGACCCTCTTTTTTTCTTGATGAGTCCAGCTAAAGGTTTATCAGTTTTATGTTTTCAAAGAACCAGCTCTTAGTTTTACTGATCTTTTCTTTCTTCCTTTCTTTCTTTCTTTTTCTTTCTTTCTTTCTTTCTTTCTTTTCTTTCTTTCTTTCTTTCTTTCTTTTTCCTTCTTTCTTTTTTTCTTTGTCTCTATTTCATTAATTTCTGCTCTGATCTCTATGATTTCTTTCCTTCCACTAACTTTGTTTTGTGTTTGTTCTTTTTCTAATTAATTTATGTGTAGGATTAGGTTATTTATTTGAGATTTTTCTTGTTTCCTGAGGTAGGCTTGTATCACTATAAACTTCCCTATTAGAACTGCTTTTGCTGCATTCCATAGATTTAGGATTATTGTGTTTTCATTTTCATTTGTCTCTAGGTATTTTTTTTTCATTTTTTTGCCGTACACGGGCCTCTCACTGCTGTGGCCTCTCCCGTTGCAGAGCACAGGCTCCGGACACGCAGGCTCAGCAGCCACGGCTCACGGGCCCAGCCGCTCCACGGCATGTGGGATCCCCCCGGACCGGGCACGAACCCATGTCCCGTGCATCGGCAGGCGGACTCTCAACCACTGCGCCACCAGGGAAGCCCTCTAGGTATTTTTTTATTTCTTGTTTGATTCCTTCAGTGATTCATTGGTGGTTTAGTAGCATATTGTTTAGCCTCCATGTGTTTTTGTTATCTACATTTTTTTGGTTATTTTTAGTTGATTTCTAGTCTCATCACATTGTGGTTGGAAAAAATGTTTGGTATAATTTAAATTTTCTTAAATTTACCAAGGCTTGTTTTTTTTTGTTTTGTGGTCTAGTATGTGATCTGCCCTGGAGAATGTTCCATGTGCACTTGAAAAGAATGTGTATTCTGCTGCTTTGGGATGGAATGTTTTCTCTCTCTCTCTCTCTCTCTATATATATATATATATATGTCTATTTGTTTTATGTGTCCTTATTGATTTTTTTCTGTCTGGATGATCTGTCCATTGATGTAAGGGGGGTGTTAAGTTCCTCTCCTATTATTGTTTTGCCATTGATTTCTCCCTTTATGTCTGTTAATATTTGCCTTATGTATTTATGTGCTCCTAACTTGGGTGCATACATATTTACAATTGTTATATATTCTTCTTGGATTGATCCCTTGATCATTATGTGATGTCTTTCTTTGTCTCTTGTTACAGTCTTCGTTTAAAAGTCTATTTTGGGGCTTCCCTGGTGGCGCAGTGGTTGAGAGTTCGCCTGCCGATGCAGGGGACACAGGTTCGTGCCCCAGTCCGGGAAGATCTCGCATGCCACAGAGCGACTGGGCCCATGAGCCATGGCCGCTGAGCCTGCGCGTCCTGAGCCTGTGCTCCACAATGGGAGAGGCCACAACAGTGAGAGGCCTGTGTACCGCAAAAACAAACAAACAAACAAAAGTCTATTTTGTCTTGATATAAATATTGCTACCCTGACTTTCTTTTGATTTCCATTTGCATATTGCATCTTCTTCCATCCCTTCCCTTTCAGTCTCTGTGTGTCTTTAGATCTGAAGTGAGTCTCTTGTAGGCAGCATATAGATAGGTCTTGCTTTCTTTATCCATTCAGTCACCCTAAGTTTTTTGTTTGTTTGTTTTTTAGAATTCTCACTTCTCTTTAATCATTGAGTTTCAGATTTTACAAATAATCTTAGAACAATTCAGGTAACTAAGGTTTTGGGGGGAAACAGTTCTTACTTGTACATGAAAAACTACTACATGCTACATTTTTCTGTAAATAACTCCATTGGCTGGATTAACAAACATTGTCACAGAAACACAGAATTTTTTTAAAGCCATAGATCACTGCATATATATTCACAAAAAGCCATAAACAAACGTGCATTTCTCCTTACTAGGAGAACTTAATTAGATGTTTGAACATTAAGGCAGTGATGATTCTAAAACATAATGAAATTCTAAGTTAAGCCTTTATATTTATTTTGAAACCCATATTCATAGGCAACTGTGACCAAAGCAAACTTTTTCTTTTTTTTTTTGCGGTATGCGGGCCTCTCACTGTTGTGGCCTCTCCCGTTGTGGAGCACAGGCTCAGGACGCGCAGGCTCAGCGGCCATGGCTCATGGGCCCAGTCGCTCTGTGGCATGCGAGATCTTCCCGGACTGGGCCACGAACCTGCGTCCCCTGCATCGGCAAGCAGACTCTCAACCACTGTGCCACCAGGGAAGCCCCAAAGCAAACTTTTATCTACCAGGTTGAGTTCACCTGCCCAGGGTGTGTTATTTATCCACTACCAAAAATTCTTCTACAGGATAGGAATTAGTAGAGACACCATTGATTTACTTTAATGAATTATTAGTCCCCTCCTTCGGTTTTATTTTGAGGATTTAGCTTTCAGCAGCATAAGCATGTGCCGCAGAAGGAACAGAGCATTTTTCTGGGTAAACTTAGAAAAATTTACAGACCGCACTGATTTTTACTTGCTTGAAAGTTGGCCAACAGTCAAGAACTCAGAATCTCCTAAATACAGAAAACCCCAAAAGCATGCTTCACCACACACCCATCTCAAAACATAGATGTTCTTGATTGTTGAAGCATTTGGTCTTCATCTCATTTTCTTTGAAGACTGTTTGGTATTACCCTCTGTAAACAAACAAAGCAACAAAATGCAGAATACGATATTTTAGATGGATCTATTCTATAATTGCTATCCTCAAGGCACAGATACTA
Source organism: Monodon monoceros (assembly GCF_005190385.1). Classification (NCBI taxonomy): domain Eukaryota; kingdom Metazoa; phylum Chordata; class Mammalia; order Artiodactyla; family Monodontidae; genus Monodon; species Monodon monoceros. Next base: position 105,580,353 of record NW_021703777.1, read on the forward strand.
TCCTTGCTAGACCAATGTGTTTCCTCATTTAAGGAAAAAAACGAGAGGTGGATGAAAAGAAGATTCACTTTAAAATAGTTGTTGATGGCACTCTTGCCCTATCAAGCTTATGCAAAGTGTTCACATTTAGTGGGGAATGTCCTTTTCTCCTTATGTTATTTTTTTTAACATTTAGAGAGACAAAACTCAGACTCAGGGCTTCCCTGGTGGCGCAGTGGTTGAGAGTACGCCTGCCGATGCAGGGGACATGGGTTCGTGCCCCGGTCTGGGAAGATCCCACGTGCCGCGGAGCAGCTGGGCCCGTGAGCCATGGCCGCTGAGCCTGCGCGTCCGGAGCCTGTGCTCCACAACGGGAGAGGCCACAACAGTGAGAGGCCCGCGTACCGCAAAAAAAAAAACCAAACAAACCAAAAAACTCAGACTTAGCTGGTGGGTGCACTTTGAGGAGCAGCTCTGGGGCACCATCTTGGCCTTCTGTAAGGAGTAGGAGGGATGCTCATAGGACACACTCCAGTCTGAGCTAACAGGCATGATTTCACAGCCCAGCGTTTCCATAGTTGGGGTGACTTACTGTCACTTAGACTGAAAGTCAGTCACCCTAAGTTTTTTGATTGGGACATTTAGTCATTTACATTTAAAGTAATTACAGACAGGTTGTATTTAATCTCATTTAGTTAATTGTTTTCTGGGTGTTTTTGTAGTTCTTCGCTGTTTCTTTCTTTTTCTCTTGCTCTTCATGATTTGATGATTTTCTTTAGTGTTATGTTTGAATTCCTTTCTCTTTATTTTTTATGTCTCTATATTAGGTTTTCGGTTCATGGTTACCATGAGGTTTATATATAGCAATCTTTATGTATACATGATTATTTTAAGTTGCTGATGTCTTAATTTCAAATGCACTGTAACAATCCTCCATTTTTACTCTCCTCCCCCCATCATTACTGTTTTTGACATCATGTTTTACATCTTTTTGTTTTGTGTATCCCTTAACTGCTTATCACAGATATAAATGGTTTTACTACTTCTGCCTTTTAACCTTCCTGCTAATTTTGCACATGGTTGATTTACTACCTTTTCTGTATATTTGCCCTTACCAATGAGGTTTTTCTTTTTTGTAGTTTTCATGTTTCTAGTTGTAGCCTTTTCTTTTTCACTTAGAGAAATCCCTTTAACATTTCTTGTAAAGCTGGTTTGATGGTGCTGAACTCTTATCTTTTACTTATCTGTAAAACTTTATTTTTGAATTTTAGAATTTTATTTATTTTTTTATACAGCAGGTTCTTATTAGTTATCCATTAAATACACATTAGTGTATATATGTCAATCCCAATCTCCCAATTTATCACCCCCCCACCCCACTTATCTGTAAAACTTTTGATCTTTCCATCCAATCAGAAAGCAAGCCTTGCTTGGTGGATTATTCTTGGTTGTATGTTTTTCCCTTTCATCACTTTAGATATGTTGTGCCATTCCCTTCCGGCCTGCAGAGTTTCTGCTGAAAAGTCAGCTGATAGCCTGATGGGAGTTCCCTTGTATGTAATTTATTGCTTTTCCCTTGTTGCTTTTAATATTCAATTTTTGTCATCTTAAATACAGTGTGTCTTGGTATGTTCCTCCTTAGGTTGATCCTGTTTTGCACTCTCTGTGCTTCCTGGACATGGATGTCTGCTTCCTTTCCCAGGTTATGTAAGTATTCAGCTATTATGTCTTCAAATATGTTCTCAGTCCCTTTCTCTCTCTCTCCTCTTTCTGGGACTCCTATAATGTAAATGTTAGTATGCTTGATGTTGTGCCAGAAGTCTCTTAAACTGTCCTCATTTCCTTTTATTCTTTTTTCTGTTCAACCTCAGTGATTTCCACAGCTCTATCTTCCAGCTCGCTGATACATTCCTCTGTATCATTTAATCTACTCTTGATTCCTTCTAGTTTATTTTTCATTTCAGTTATTTTATTCTTTATCTCTCATTCTTCTTTATTTTCTAACTCTTTGTTAAAAACTCCTAATTTCTCACTCTGTTCATCCATTTTTCTCCTGAGCTCTTTGACCATCTTTACAGTCATCACCTTGAACTCTTTATCAGGTAGACTGCTTATCTCCATTTCACTTAGTTCTTCTTTTGGGGCTTTATCTTGTTGCTTCATTTGGAACATTGTCGCCTCATTTTCCAAGTTGCTATTTTTACTTCTGTGTATCTGGTAGGTTGGTTACATTTCCAGACCTTGGAGAAGCTGCTGTTTGGAGGAGGTGTCCTATGCATCCCAGCAGCGCACTCCCCTCTGGTAACCAGAGCTATATGCTCTAGGGATGCTCCCTATGTTGGGCTACATAGGTCCTTCTCTTGTAGTGGGCTGACTACTGTGGGCAGTTTGGTAGGCGTGGCTGGCCCCCTGTCCAGTTGGTTGCCAGGCCCTGCCTTGTGTGGAGGCTGCCAGCTGCTGTTTCGTGGGGCCAGGTCACAAGTCGGCTAGCTATGGAACCTCGGTGGCTAGCTCGTGGTGGGCAGAGCTAGGTCTGTAGTGCATGGTTGTGGGGCTGGACTTCCCAAATATAGTGTTGGCGGTGGGTAGGACCAGTTCCTGACACAGCTGGCTGCAGGTTCTGGGGCTTCCCAAAGCTGGTGCTGGCCCACGGGTGAGTGGGGCTGGAGCCTCAGGTGTCTGAGGAGTCCAAGTATCTCAGACCTGGTGTTGGCCTGCTGGTGGGTGGCCCCAGGGCCCAGGGGGGTCCCAGGACTAGTGCTGGATCACTGGTGCGTGGAGCTGGGTACCGGGGTCTCTAGCTGCAGGGCCCTGGGTGTTCCAAAGCTGGTTTCAGTCCGCTGCTGGGTGGGGCTGGATCCTGGGGCTGCTGGCTAAAAGGCGCAAGGTGTCCCAGAGCTGGTGGGCATGGCCGGGGCCTGGGGGTTTCCAGGGCTGGTGCGTTGGCTGTGTCCTGACAAGTCAAGCTGCAGAGCTGCACTGGTCCTGGGGCCAGTGTCTGCCTGCTTCTGTGTGGGGTCGTGGCCCAGAGATCCCGGGACCGGTGGGTCGCCCACTTAGGTGTATGAGTCTTGACTGTACTGTGTGTGACTCCACTCCTCCTACCCATCTCATTGCTGTTTCTTTCTTTATATCTTTAGTTGTACAAGATCTTTTCTGGTAGATTCTGGGTTTTCTCATCAAACATTGCTCTCTAAATATGTGTAATTTTGGTATGCCCGTGAGAGGAGGTGAGCTCAGGGTCTTCCTACCCTGCCGTCTTTGCCAAGGTCTCCTGTGGCTTTCTTATCTACATGCTGACTCTCCCCAAATTTATATCTGCAGTTCCTGGTTCTTTTCTGAGTTCCAGACCACTATCACTTGACATCCCCAATTATACGTGTCAGATCTCAAAGTCATCATGTTTACATATAATTCATCATTTTCCTTCATAAACCTGTTCTTATCTTGGCATTCCTTGTCCTGGTATAAGGGTACTACCATCCATCCACCCAAGTGCTCAAGTCAACAAAAAAAGTAGGAGTCATCTTTGGCTCCGTCCGCATATCCAATTGATTTGCAAGTTCTGTCCATTATGCTTCAGATCTGCTCTACCTTCTACATTCCCATCACTACTCTCCTAACGCAGACCACGGCCATGTCACACCCGGACTGCGGCAAAACTGCGTATTGCTGTCCCTACACCCTCCTCATTTTCCTCCAGTCCAGAAACAGCATGGACAGTAATGTTCATAAAATGTGGCAAATAGTACATTTCATTTATTCTTCTGAATGCCCCAAACACTTGCATTTAATATAGAACATTTGTATAGATAGTGTAGTAGTACTAACTCTAAAAAAGATAGCCCAAGGATTTTCATTAGTAGAAAAATATTAAAATATTAAACTAAATTGCTCCCCAATCAAGAACTAGACTACCAGATTTCAGAGAGACCAAGTTCAGTGCACACACATACATGTACAAGCATATATATATATTTTTGGCACACCTTCCAGCCACTAAAATAATAATCTTGAGGAAAGAGCATATGATACAGTGCTAATTTTTTTAAAAAAATCAGAATAAGAATAACTTGTATGCTGTTGTTGAAATTATCTTAAACAATGGAAATCTAAGGGAAGGAGACTGGACACCAAAATGTTAACAGTGTTTACATTTTTTCTTCATTTTCCAATAGCAGCATAGTATGGTACTATTACCTTATTTTATTTTATTTTATTTTATTATTTATTTATTTATTTATTTTTGGCGATACGCGGGCCTCTCACTGTTGTGGCCTCTCCCGTTGTGGAGCACAGGCTCCAGACGTGCAGGCTCAGCGGCCATGGCTCACGGGCCCAGCCGCTCCGCGGCATGTGGGATCCTCCCGGACTGGGGCACAAACCTGTGTCCCCTGCATCGGCAGGCGAACTCTCAACCACTGCGCCACCAGGGAAGCCCCTATTACCTTATTTTTAAAATTAGTTTAAAATAAACATGTTTTAAAAACCAAAGTAAGAGTATTGTTACATCAAAAGAGTTATATCAGTGTGGATGCAATTTTTTTTTTTAGAGCATGTTTCAATGTCAGTGTTTAATGTGTCACAACATTTGGCTCATCTTGGCAAATCATGAAATTTTTCTAATTCCTAAGGTATCATTAAACAGCTGTTGTTTTTTTTTCTAAATAATAACTCTGCCCCCTCCCCAACTAGGACTGTCTAGGTTTCAATAGCCTAGATTTTCAGTGCAATGGTGTCAATTTCACTTTGGAATCCTTTCACAGATTATGGATGTCCACTTCTCATGCGGGGGTATGAACATGCAAGAAATGGTCAAGAGTTTGCTATTCATGAACAGACTCAGCTGTAGTGGCATCTGGACAACACACTTTCAAAACGGGTTTATTTCATAATTGCATCGGCTCAACTCCGACTGCGCTGGACCTTGTCAGTTTATTGTTGGCTCTGCAATTTCACACTCCAGGGTGGCAAGAACTGCCCTGCTTGGCCAGCCTGGAGAAGGCTTGGTGAATTCCTGCAGCCGTGGCTCCATTTCTTGCTGCCCACGATTGGCATGGCATTGGAGTGAAGTCCATTTGGCCTGTGACTGGACCTCTTATTAGTCACAGGCAAAAAGTCCACTGAGGTCCCCAGGAAAAATAAGATGGAATCCAGGTGATAAGGTCTTAACCTCTTCTTGCGCGCTTGGTCTAGTTTCACTTGCTCACAGGGTGCCGCATGCAGAGGCCTTGCATCAACGGCCCTTCACACCACAGCTCCAAGCATGAAAGAGCCGGGCCTGACCCCTCAGCTCCGAGATCGTGTGCAGAAGCGCCGCGCACAACACTCAGTGTGGATGCAATTTAAGGAATAGTGGCTAAAAGCATGAACTTTAGGGCCAGAAGACCCTGGTTTTATGTCCCAATGATGCCACTTACTTTTTTTGTCGCATGGCTTTAGTTCCCTGACCAGGGATTGAACCTGAGCCCTCAGCAGTGACAGTGCAGAGTCCTAACCACTGGACTGCCAGGGAATTCCCATGATGCTACTTACTTGAATGTGATCTCCAGAAAATGACAATCTCTCTTTTCTTTGGTTACCTTATATGTAGAGAAGGGCATTATGAGTACCTATCTCAGATTGTTGCTGAAATTGTTAAATGGGATAATATAGGTAAAGCAATTTGCACAGTCCCCGGCATACAATAAGTACTCAATAAATGGTAGGTGTTTGTTCTTTGGATGGACCTGGCACAGAATAAATATCTGAAACCCCAAATTCAGAGGGTGATCAGCCTTAATCTCTATTGTTCTGGGTGTTATTATCTCTCCAACTAGACAGTAAGCTTCCTTATGTCATGGACTCGTATTACTGCCTTCTCAGTTGTAATATTGCTTGTGTTGTCGTTTTTGATTTCAGAAGTAATATGTCTTATTGAAAAATAGTCCAGAAATACTAGTTTCCCCCTCACTTTCTTACCTTCTATACAGGTGCCCTCAGTATCTGCAGGGTATTGGTTCCAGGACCCTGGTGGATACCAAAATCCATGGATGCTCAAATCCCTTATATTAAATGGCAAAGATTTTGCATATAACCTATGCACACCCTCCTATATACTTTAAATCGTCTTTAGATTACTTACAATATCTAATACAATGTAAATGCTATCTAAATAATTGCTGGCACTCAAATTAAAGTTTTGCTTTTTGGAATTTCCTGGAATCTTTTTCTGAATATTTTCGATCTTGGTTGAATCAGAGGCTACAGAACCTGCAGATACAGAGGGCTGACTGTATCTCATTGCAAGAGGTAATATATAGTTTGATTCTGGATTTTTTGGGGGGAAGTTTTGTTTTTTTTTTTTAAACCTGTCTTCCTCCTTTTTTTAAAAATGTTTTCTTTTCGGCTACCTTGGGTCTTAGTTGCTACGTGCGGGCTTTCTTCTAGTTGCGGCCAGAGGGGGCTGCTCTTCGTTGCAGTGTGCGGGCTTCTCATTGTGGTGGCTTTTCTTGTTGCGGAGCATGGGCTTTAGGCGCGCAGGCTTCAGTAGTTGTGGCTCACGGGCTCTAGAGCACAGGCTCAGTAGTTGTGGTGCATGGGCTTAGTTGCTCCACAGCACCTGGAATCTTCCTGGACCAGGGCTTGAACCCACCTCCCCTGCATTGGCAGGCGGATTCTTAACCACTGCGCCACAAGGGAAGCCCTGGGAAGTTATGGGGTTTTTGGTTTTGCTTTTTAAATTTTATTTATTTTTGGCTGCATTGGGTCTTCGTTGCTGTGCGTGGGTTTTCTCTAGTTGTGGCAAGTGGGGGCTACTCTTTGTTGCGGTGCACAGGTTTCTCATTGCGGTGGCTTCTCTTGTTGCAGAGCTCGGGCTCTAGGTGTGCAGGCTTCAATAGTTGTGGCACGTGGGCTCAGTACTTGTGGCGCACGGTCTTAGTTGCTCCGTGGCATGTGGGATCTTCCTGGTTCAGGGATCGAACCCGTGTCCCCTGCATTGGCAGAAGGATTCTTAACCACTGTGCCACCAGGGAAGTCCCGGAAGTTATGTTTGATTCATAAAAGTTGAGTGTGTGAATATATTTCTCATCAACTCATATTTTTCACTTAACACAGAGTTTTCTAAGAGCCTATGGAACTATCTTATTCTTTTTTTTTTTCCATTGCCTATATAGTATCTCATAACATGGGATTACTTCACTATTAGTTTGTTCTTTGAGGCTTGTTCATTCATTTATTTCACTCACTGAATAATTACATGCCAGGCACTGGACCCTGGGGAAATTATAAATAATTATAAACATCCTCAGGTAATTTTTCTAAAAAAGCAAACATTCCCATTGCTGAGACATATGTTTAGAAGATGCACATGGTGATTCTTAGACAAACAATGTGGGCACAAAGTGGGAACTCAATAAACATTTGTTGCTTGAGTCAATGACTTAGGTACATCTAGAGTAGGAGTTATTATAAGAGCAGGTAAGTACTACAGATATGTATGTTTTCCTAACTTAACCAGTATGTTGTATCATCCCAAAGAAATATCTGTAAAACTCGCTTTACAGCATGTACTGGTTTAGAAAAAAAATTGACAGGAACACAACTGTCAGCCCTATCTCTCCTTTAGAACATTCAGCATTATTATTTTCGGAAGGTGATTAATCAGGGACTTAGTAAACTTTGATATGTTGTATGAGCAAAAAGTTCAGTTGAAAAAAAATCACCTCTTTCTGTGAGACAATCAATCAGTGTTTTTCAAAACATGGAAATTAAGATGAATAATTTGCTTTCTCATATGTTGATAATAAGTGGGATGGAAAAACTTCATGGAACTCAATCACTATTATATTATTCAATATTACATTTACTGGTGTATATTTAAGTGGTATAATAAAATCACGTAATTATTTATTTCACAATATTTAAACTGAGACATAATAGTAACTGCAAATTTAAAACTACCCATTAAACAGCCTCTCATACAGACGGAGACCTTTGTATGATAGAGCTGCAGGATTTACATCTGCAATAAGACACATAGCATTGGAGGCCTTCTTTTGAGCTTCTTGACTTCACCCATGTACATAGACCCCAAAGCCCACAATATCATTTTCTGAGATCTGTAGAAAATCTTACTTAAACATATCTCCATAATGCCTGAACATTTGGGTCATAAAGTAGGGAGTAGGTGGGATATTCACTCAGACTTTCCTGTGGCTACACATTTGAATCTAGTCCTTCTGTGTTACCAGCGGACAGGACGCCCAAGCCTCTGATTACATCTGTGATGGTCTATAAAAACTGTTGGTTTGAATTTCTATTTACTTTACATCCTAGCAAACCAATCCATTTGCTAGTGCCTTCTGGGCAAAATGCCTGGGTTTTGTAAAAAACGAACTCCTATTGAAAAGGAAACATAAACCCAAGTGAAATAAATGTCAATTGTTGGTGTTCTGGGTTGTTACCTTTCTGTACCTTGATGTACATTTTCCACAACAATGATGTTGAACCTCTGGTTAACTCAGGAGTGTTTTCATTTCAGGGAAACTCCTGTAGTGACATCATACAGTTGTCTGTTTTGGGACTGTCCTGCAAGGTTTTTTTGTTGGTTTGTTTTTCTGTTACCATCCTGTTGAATTATCATAAACAGATGATTGTTTACCTCCATGATTTCTGCACTGAGCACCCAGACATGTCTCTTGATTATTTTTGTTGACTATATGTAATCACCCATAAGCCAGTGCAAATCCTAAGCATAATTACCCTGTCCGAAAGTAGAAATTAACATAAAACATATCTGTCAGTTAAATTCAATAAGAATTTGACCAAATTCCCTCTGATTCATCCTAGTTAGAATCCGAGGCAGCCATCGTTTACTTTGAAAACTGCCCAGCAGGTGTATGAATAGCAACTCCAAAAAGTGTAGAGCCTTGACCATTTTAAAGAAGGCAACACCCCTTCTAAAAACATAACTGCTGAGCTCATCAGAGAAATCTCACACCGCCGTCTTGTGCTCTCGAAAAGCTGCGGAAAAGCGCAGTGTTCCGCTGAGCAAAGAACTACTCTCTCACTGTTCATTTTGGTTTCTGTTTTCTATCCTTAATGAGAAGCAAATCAATTAACAGGACATATGACATGGTGGTTAGTCACCTAAGGGAAAGTATTAGTAGCCTCATTAACTTGGTGAACCCTTCCAGCTCTCACCTAGAGTTACCATCGTGCGGACCCATGACTAATCCTGCCCGGCAATCCTTTGAGGTCTGGAAACCCACTCTTTGACCCAGGCCAAGGCAATACCCAGTGAATAACCGCTGGTGCCCCAAGCCCACTCACACCGACGTCAGGAAGCCGTTTCCGAGAAAGGCAACGTGCGGGGGTGGGGGGATCTCTTCCCGGCCCCACCCTTGAAAGTTGCAGGGAGTGGCACCGTAAGAACTTTCCCAGATTGTTCTCTGTCACCGTTCTGGGAGGTCCGCTCCAGGCTTTCCCCGCTGAGCCAATCTGCCCCGCCTGCCAAGCCCCTCCTTCCCTGCACCTTTAACGGCTGGGAGCAGAGAGCCGCGGCTGAGGGTTCACTTCTCAAGAAGTCGCACCGGTTTTTCGAGCTCCGCTCTGCGCCTGGAGAGCCACAGCAGCGGGAGCGGGCGCCGCCGGGTGAGTCACTGTTTGGAAACGGAGTGGGCGGGCAAGGGTGTGAGAGAATGAATGATGTCAGGAGCGCGCAGGGCGGCGGGCGGGGAGAGCGGGCCGCGGGGCCGCGGTAAACACCGAGCGCCGCGGCGCGGGCTGAGCGGGGAGACCCCGCCCTCCGCGCGCAAGGAGCCGTCCTCGGCAGCCAGAGCCCGGCCGGTGCTGCAGCGCCGCCGAGAGCGGCCTCGGAAGCGGCAGCCGCGGGAGCGACCCGGGAGGTGCTTCCCTGGCAGGGCCGAGGCAGGAGAGGGCGAGACCCCGAGCAAACTTTACAGCGGCTTCGGCCGGGGGCGGCTGCGGCTGCGGCTGCGGCAGCGGGCTCCGTCCGCTAGCAGATCCCGGGCCCGGGAGCTGGTGCGTCCGGCCGGGAAGGTCTGGAGCCCCAGGTGAGAGCGGGTAAGGAGCGCCGGAGGGGCCGGGGAGGAGGATGGGCTGGAAAGCCGTGCGGCGGGCGCAGCGCGGGGAGGGCATGGTGGACTGCGAGCGCGGACGTGGCTCTAATTCGGCTCCCACGCGCCCCGCCCCAAGGCATCCTTCCCTGATTTTGCCTGATAGAGAGGATGGACGTGTGGCTTCGTCTCCACGCTCTGAGCATTCATCTCATTCATTTGCAACCATTGCGGGTCACTTGGTCCTGACGTTGAAAGGACACAGACTGAACCATAGATTGTCCTGAGCCACTCTGGAGGTCAGGACTTTAGTTCAAAGGAGGTGGAGGAGGGACTGTCTTTAAGCTTTTTTGAGAGGCACTTACTGATGATGTGTGAACGGTAAGAACCCAGCTCTGGGCTGCCCACGCTGAAACGTTTACACGTTTGGCATTCCAAAGCTACTACCCTTAAGGAAAGGGAGGCTTGGTGTTTCAGCGCAGATAGGTGCGACTGGACCCGTCTACTTCTCTGAGGTATGGATGGTTAATAGCCCGTGGCTACGTCTTGAAACAACTCAAACGTTATGTCCTGTAATTTTTATATATCAGTCTCTGCCATTCTTCTATTTCATCTTGCTTGCTCTAATACGACCTTAGGATCGTTTTGACATGTATGTTAAATTTTTGAAGAGATTCAGTTGTTTAGTGCCTCTAGGTGGGCGTGGATTTTGAACTTAACTTTCCAAATCCTTGGTTTCAGTCCTAGTCACATCTGTTAATGGTGGGTTCTCAGTCGCATTAAACACTCTGAACTAGTAAAATGGGACTGTAACAACTTCAGAGGATAATAATGAGAGTTAAACCTTAGAAGACCTATCATAATGTCTGGCACAAAGCAGACCTCAACAAATTTTAACTGTTTATATATAAATAGTGTGTTCCAGCTGGCTTAGATAATCACCAATTAATTTCCACAGAATTTCCTACTTATAAACCTGGTGGGTTGAGGTTTAGGGTGTGAAATCCTTTGGCAAGTTCCTCAGAGTGTGAAGTAAGTTCAACGCTTCTGTGTGGATACCTGAAAGAGTTCAGGTTCCCACCCCATACCAGGGGAACTGCCATTCACTAAACAGAGTCAGAGCAGTGGCTGAAAGTGACAAATGGAATTTGGAGGAAGAAAGGATGTGTGGATAACTCTCTAACTTTACCCTTAACTTGTTTTTTTGCCTTTTAAAAAAATACGCAGGACAAAATTGTAGCCCTTTCCTTGGTTTGCTGCTGGCCTTACTTCACAGTAGTCTTCTGGTTGAAGTGTTTTTTTAACGAGTTAATGTTTAATTTGGTTTCTCTAGTTTCATTTTTCAGTAAAGCTGGTTGACTTTTGAACGTGGAGGGAAACACTTGGACACCTTTGGGTTTTCACGGAATCTTATAAAAACCCCTAGGAGACAGTTGGAGGGATAGGGAGCATTTGCTCAGGTGTTACTGAAAACATTTGTTCTTACCTTATATCTGCAACAACTTTTAGGGTCAAAGGTTACAGGGAATGTTTTTTTCCACAGTGTGATGCAGAGATCTTGGGCATCAGAATCCAGAAGACCTAAGGCTATCCGGGTGGTAACTTACTGGCTGCGTTTCTCTGAGCAATTAAACTCTCTGGAATTCTTGTGGGACTTTAAACAAAATATAGGGAAAAACATAGAAATAATCTTACATCTATTAAAATAGACAATGGAATACAAATGAGAACTTTTAAAAAAGTGATACGTTGAAGTGAGATGTTGTTTGTTTTCTTTTCTTAAGGAAGAATTACCGAGAATTCTAGATAGTTTCAGATAAGAGTAGCCTATCCACCTTTACCTAATTCCCTTATGAGGGATTTGAAGCTTCCATTGTGAACTACTACTATCAGATATCTATTCAGTTGGTGAATGTTTAGTGAGCTGCTACTATATTCCAGCCACTATGCTAGGTACTAGCAATGCTAACATGAAGGAGGCACTGTAACTGGCTTAAAGACTGGTAGAAAGAGCCCCTAGGCTTTGATTATGGAGAGGAAAAGAGTCAAAAAGAAGGAGAGAGGAAGGGACTTGGGAGGAAACCAGAAATGATTAGGCTATGATAGGCTGCCTCCCACTGATAATTTGAGATCTACTGGCTTTCTAGTGAACTGGGTCTCATAAGTTTTGAGGCTGAACCATGCACGTATGCCTGAACCATGCACGTATGCCTTGCTTTACCCAGTAACAGTATTATATAGACAAATTTAGCCCTTGAGTCAAGTTTTTTTTTTGCGGTACGCGGGCCTCTCACTGTTGTGGCCTCTCCTGTTGCGGAGCACAGGCTCCAGACGCGCAGGCTCAGCGGCCATGGCTCACGGGCCTAGCCGCTCTGTGGCATGTGGGATCTTCCCGGACCGGGGCACAAACCTGTGTCCCCTGCATCGACAGGCGGACTCTCAACCACTGCGCCACCAGGGAAGCCCAAGTCAAGTATTTTTAAAATAAATTTATTTTATTTTAATTTTTGGCTGTGTTGGGTCTTCATTGCTGCGTGCAGGGTTTCTCTAGTTGTGGCAAACGGGGGCTACTCTTCGTTATGGTACGTGGGCTTCCCACTGTGGTAGCTTCTCTTGTTGTGGAGCACGGGCTCTAAGCACGTGGGCTTTGGTAGTTGTGGCTCACAGGCTTAGTTGCTCCGCGGCATGTGGGATCTTCCCAGACAAGGGCTTGAACCTGTGTCCCCTGCATCGGCAGGCGGATTCTTAACTACTGTGCCACCAGGGAAGTCCTTTTTTTTTTTTATGTGACCATTTTTTAAAAGTCTTTATTGAATTTTGTTACAATATTGCTTCTGTTTTATGTTTTGGTTTTTTGGCTAAGAGGCATGTGGGATCTTAGCTCCCCTACCAGGGATCAAACCTGCACCCCCTGCATTGGAAGGTGAAGCCTTAACCACTGGACTGCCTGCGAAGTCCCAAGTCAAATAATTTTAACCGTATCAGAGCCAACTTGTTTAAATGAAATCTGAAGGGTAAAATCAGTTCAGCCAAGATTTATTTACTGTGAGCAAAGAAAGCACCGTCGTAGATTTTTAAGAGAATAATCACTGTATGTGAATAGTGTAATATTTCAGTTTCTTACTTGTAGAGGTTTAAAAGTACAAGGTAAACAAATCAGCCGCCACCCAGAAAATTACTTAGTGTTATATCCTCAAATGCTTTCTCACCGCTATGAACATACAACATCGAGAGCTAACATGTATAGCACTTACTGTGGTAAGTGCTATATGCCAGTTACTTTATACAGAGAATCTCATGTTATCCTCACTCTAACCTATGAGGTAGGTACAATTATGGAGGAAAAAAACTGCTTTAAGGAAATTAAGGAAATTTCCTGAAGTTACACAGCTAGAAAATTATTCTCTACAAAACCGGGTTTGTTCTCTACGTACTGTTTTCTAACTTTTTTTTTTTCACCCAAATATGGATGCCTCTGTATCACTAAAGTATGCTTAAACAGCGTCTTTTATAGTTTTCTACTGAATGGCTGCATCTCAACTTAACCAATCCCTTATCGTTGGACAGTTAGTTTGTTTCCAGTTTTCACTATTTTAAGCAACTCTGCAGTAAGTATCCTTCTAACTATATATGTGTGCAATCCATGATTATTTTAGTCATTTTAAAAAGTGAATTATGATCTTTAATTTATCTGCCTTTTTTTTCACCATATTCAGAATGAGAAACTTTCTCCTTTCTCTTTCAAATTTGTTATAATTTCTGTTCCTTTAGTGTTTCTCATAAGATTTCAGCAATAGGATCAACATTCTCTATGGAGGGGCACAATAGGTCAGTAGCTCATTATGCAAGGGATTTATGATGAAAACGGAACACAGAACCTTTCTTAACAACTATTTGTGTTTGTATTATTGTTATTAGACATAAAGCTGAACTTCTTTTATGGGGAAATATAGCAGAATGGAGCAGTGCTGATTTTGCCAGGCAGAAAAGAAATTTTAAAAAAAAATTTTATTGAAGTATAGTTGATTTACAGTGTTGTGTTAATTTCTGCTGTACAGCAAAGTGACTCAGTTATATGTATATATTCTTTTTCATATTGTTTTCCATTACGGTTTATCACAGGATATTGAGTATAGTTCCCTGTGCTCTACAGTAGGACTTTGTTGTCTATCCATCCTGTATATAATAGTTCGCATCTGCTAATCCCAAATTCCCAAACCTTCCCTCCCCCTTGGCAACCACAAGTCTGTTCTCTATGTCTGTGAGTCTGTTTCTGTTTCATAGGTATGTTCACTTGTGTTGTATTTTAGATTCCACGTATAAGTGTTTGTCTCTCTTTCTGACTTACTTTGCTTAGTATGATAATCGCTAGGTTCATCCATGTTGCTGCAAATGGCATTATTTCATTCTTTCTTTATGGCTGAGTAAGTCTATTGAAAATATGTACCACAGCTTCTTTATCCATTCCTCTGCTGAAGGACATTTAGGTTGTTTCCATGTCTTGGCTATTGTAAATAGTGCTGCTATGAACATAGGGGTGCATGTATCTCAGAAAAGAAATTCTACTTCTACAATTTGCCTCCTTGGTACCCAGTAGGATAGACAGGTTGCATTTTGCAGATATTACATATACAGCAGATGTATCATCAGGTTTAGAATAAGCTCATCACTTTTAAACTGATCACCTTTTAAAAAAATCTTAGAGGGCTTCCCTGGTGGCGCAGTGGTTGAGAGTCCGCCTGCCGATGCAGGGGACACGGGTTCGTGCCCAGGTCCGGGAGGATCCCACATGCTGCAGAGTGGCTGGGCCCGTGAGCCATGGCCGCTGAGCCTGCACGTCCGGAGCCTGTGCTCTGCAACGGGAGAGGCCACAACAGTAAGAGGCCCGCGTACCGCAAAAAAATAAAATAATAAAATAAAAATACCTTAGAAATTTGTTGTTTGATCTCTTGAGAAGTGTATCACTGCTAAGACATTTTCCGGTTGATTTAACGAATGAAAGTGCAAGAAATATCCATTAGCTAGTTTTCATTATAGGTATAAAGCATTTCTTCATTTAAACATTTCTCAAAGGTACCCTCTTTGCTACCCTGAGTCAAACTTTTATTTTTATTATCATTATTTTTTGGCTGCATCGGATCTTAGTCTCAGCACGCAGGCTACTGTCTAGTTGCGGTGCACGAGCTCAGTAGTTGCGGCACATGGGTTTAGTTGCCCCAAGGCATGTGGGATCTTAGTTCCCGCACAAGGGATCGAACCCACGTCCGCTGCATTGGAAGGCGGATTCTTAACCACCGGACCACCAGGGAAGTCCCAAGTCAAACTTTTAATTTTGCTTTGGGTTTATATTTCCATATCCAACGCTAGTTATTTTATCCTCATGGTTTTGATAAAGGATGTTGGAATATGAGTAGTGTTCAATTCAGCCTCTTCATACAGAAACCCAGATAAGTTCAATTTGTTAATTCCTAACAATGACTTTTAATTCAAAGCAGAATGTAAAAAACAGCTAATAAAATTGCAGTATAAATAGGTTAATCAGTTATTTGCTGATCGGTTTTCCCTACTGTCAAACCCTAATTTGATGATTTGCTTACAGTTAAAATTCAGCCTTACAATTTTGTGTCTTTAGATTGATAGTGTCACTTAAAACTTTCAGACAAACTTGTGCACGTTCTTAGATCGTTTTTTTAAAAGCAGCATTAACTGGATTGAGTGTTCGTCTTATATTTACATCTTTTCTCCCAGTAGACCCCTTGTACTATTTAAAAAGAATAAAACCACATACTAAAATTGTTAAAGAGGAGGGAATAAAAGGAGATGAAAGATAATTTTGAAGCCACAGTTGTCAGAAAATACAGCTAGCTACTAAAAGTCAGATGAAGTGAAAGGCTCTGGAAGGGACCTTCAAGTAAGTGTCATTTCTCCGCCTGGTAGTAGCTGTGCTGAGCTTCCTTTAGGGTAATACATTTGACTGTGGAAAGAGAAATACCCAAGTGTTAGGGCTGACCTCAGGCAAAATTGAGACACTGAGCTGAAATACTCACCTTAGGGCATCCTTAACTCTGAGTTTACCGGGCAGGACTTGCCTACACCGAGAAAGTGCTTGATGAGTACCTGTATAAGGGCAAATTGCTATCCAGTTGAAACTGTGGACCTGGAGGCATCATATTTATGGAAAACTAGGGGATGAGTATCCACCTCTGGAATTTATTTTATTTTTGGCCACACCACGCAGTATGCGGGGCCTTAGTTCCCTGACCAGGGATCGAACCCGCCCCTTGCAGTGGAAGCTCTTGACTGCTGGCCCAGGGAAGTCCCCTACCTTGGGAATTTAATGACCTCTTTTCAATTAAGATGATTAGAAATGCAAAATACGCGATAAGAGTTAAACTTCTGAAAAGCTTTTCCACAAGTGGGAGGAACTGAAGGGAGGAGTAGCCCTGGAGGTGGGGAAACAACTGTAGAAAGATTGCAGATGTGCCAAAGGCAGACTCTGTGTCCCTTGGAAGGTAGTACCTAATCCCAAGGCTTGCTGGGAATTGGCTCCTGCTGTTGAAACTGGGGTCACCAGTGATCCTGTAGGGTCTGGCCTGCCAGGGGTGAAAATGCATGTTCCGGGCCTCTCTTCCCTGCTCTGTTGATGAGAATCATCCTGGGAAGCCCCTCTTAACATGCACCCCACCCAGATGGATTAAGGATACTTTTCCTTACCTGGGAGTACTTTAAGTAGGTAGTCTGATCTAACTAGAGAAAATGTGAAGGAATGAGTTTTCATTTAGGGAGTAGGGAAAAGGGTTAAAGTGATTTTGGATTAGGGATCACTTAGCTAATTGGTATGCCAAGGAGGGATACCTCTAGATAGCAGCCCACTTCCAGTGAGAAGTGAAGACCTTTCAGGAAAAGACTGGCAGCAGAAAATGAAGCTAAGCCTTTAAAACAGAGAGCCGCCAAACGCTTTAGTTGGTTCTCCAAGCTTCACCAAACACAGACGCTGGAGATAGCGCAGTAAAATAGCGATGGTTAGATAATGGTAGATACTCTGAGATAGGTTCTAGAGGAGATTAAATCAAATTCTCTATCTTCAGACAGCCCTGCAAAATAGAAATTGTGTTATCTCCACTGTGGAAGTAGGGAAACAATTTAGAAAGGTTAACATACTCAAGGCTGCAGAGCTGGTGAGAAGAGGAGCAGGGTTTTGAAGCCAGGGGCAGCTGATTCTCTTGCCCACGCACTGCCCAGTATCCCCTAGGCTTTCTGTAATGTCTCCGCTAGCTTTGGAGATACAGCAGGTTTGGGGGGGGGGACGACGACGACGACATATTTTGATATGGGATTGTATGTCTACCACCCATCTCTGGAATGCTCCTCTGATCTGTGCTGCCTCAGGCCATGAAGTAATGCCAGAGAGATGAAGGCCCATAGGCTTACTCGGGCCGCACTTGGACTTGAGTCCCAGCAACATCCCTCACCACTAGGTGACCTGAGCAACTTCCTCTGATGCACCTCCATTTCCTGGCTGTGAAATGGGAATAAGATAGTTTTTACTTCCTAAGGTGATAATGAATTATATTACTTTAAATGTGTAAAACACTGAGGATAATGCTTGGTTCATAGTTAATATTTGGTGGCTCAGCTATTACTTTTTAAAAAATATTTATTTATTAATTATTTATTTTTGGTTGCATTGGGTCTTATGCTGAGCGTGGGCTTTCTCTAGTTGTGGCGAGCGGGGGCTACTCTTCATTGCGGTGCGCGGGCTTCTCATTGTGGTGGCTTCTCTTGCTGTGGAGCACGGGCTCTAGGTGTGTGGGTTTCAGTAGTTGCGGCACATGGGCTCAGTAGTTGTGGCTTGTGGGCTCTAGAGCACAGGCTCAGAAGTTGTGGCGCACGGGCTTAGTTGCTCCGTGGCATGTGGGATCTTCCCGGACCAGGGCTCGAACCCGTGTCCCCTGCATTGGGAGGCGGGTTCTTAACCACTGCGCCACCAGGGAAGCCCTCAGCTATTACTTTTTGCATATAGACTATATTTCTAACTTTTCAAACAAAGGATTCATTCCTGTTGTCCCCCAAATCAAATTGTTTCTCGTTATTTCTCATGAAGGTAGTGTATTTTTCTTGTAACCTAATAGCCATTTGTTACATCTTGCCTGCATTGGTAGGATCTGGGTCCTATCCCTCTCTCCTCCTCCCTTCCTTCAGGGTTAAAATGAAATTATTAAAATTGGTCGTCCACTGCCATTGGATTCAAGAACTTTCGTAAGAAGTATACAACATCAGCTGTGAATGCTGAAAAGCTTTCAAAGCTGCCATCACAGTATGCCAGCCCTCTCAGCAGATGCTGGTGGCGCTGGTGAGCATAACTGCCACCGTCCCTCACAAAGCTCAGCCTTCTGCGGAGTATTGTACCATGAGCACCACTGTCCCAGAAAATGCGGGGCCGTTAAGAATCACAGACCCTACTGTCCTCCCCGGACAGTATGCTCTACGTCTTTCTTTAGGAGGCCCTGAGACGGTCTATCTAACACAGCCGCTACTGTTTTGTGAGATTTGCATTTGATCTGCAAGTTATTTAACCATCCAGTTATTACTGCCCCAGTAGTTGCTACCAAACTTTAGTAGCAACAGAGGGCATTGTTTCTGTTAAATCAATATTTATGTGTGTATATATATATGGTATCATATCCTCTGTGATGGGTTAGCTAGTGCTGAGAGGTACACTCCCTTGGTGTATAGTTTGGTTGGCAGTTATAAGCAGCAAAGCAGGAACATTTACAATTTTATTTTCCAAATACTTAAGCATTCGCTATATGCCAGGGTTTGTTCTGAGCACGTAGAGCTCTTATACTCATCTCTTCCTCCTTAAACACTCTGAGACAGATATTATTATCCCCATTTTAAGAATCCTCTTTTGAGACACAGAGAAGTTAAGTCACTTGCCTAAGGTCACACAGCTAGTATGAAGCACTGTCGTTTGTAGAATCTAGCATGTATCTCACACCTTGGGCCTCATTTTATCCTTGCACATGCAGTTTTAGCAAAGGGAACATCACACCTGTCCACACATGCTATCACCTCCTTATGATTTACTGTGTGGAGGACTACAGCTAGGTCATATATTTCAGTGTTGCTATTGAAATGTATTGATGATACAGTATTGTCAAACATTTCTCTCAAAAAGCTTGTGAGTGCTCAATCAGGCCTGGTGTTGTGTCCGGGAAAGGAGCAGTGCCTTCATTCTCCCAGTCCCCTGATCAGACACTCAGCTGCAACCTATTCCTGCTGCTTTGTTTTTTTTAAACATATTTTTTGAGTTCTCAATTTTTTAAAAAAATTATTTATTTATTTATGGCTGCGTTGGGTCTTCGTTGCTGTGCGCAGGCTTTCTCTAGTTGCGGCGAGCGGGGGCTACTCTTCGTTGTGGTGCGCGGGCTTCTCATTGCAGTGGCTTCTCTTGCTGTGGAGCACGGGCTCTAAGGTGCGCGGACTTCAGTAGTTGTGGCTCACAGGCTCTACAGCACAGGCTGAGTAGTTGTGGCGCACGGGCTCAGTTGCTCCGTGGCATGTGGGATTTTCCCAGACCTGGGATCGAACCCGTGTCCCCTGCCTTAGCAGGCAGATTCTTAACAACTGCACCACCAGGGAAGTCCTCCTGCTGCTTTAATGTTACTTACTTTTTTAAGTTTTAGGGCTTTCACCCATGGTAAATTAAAATATTTAAAAATCCTTATTGGAGGAGAATAGCTTGCACATGTGAGGTTTCTTTGAATGTTTTCTAGTTACTCTTGGAGATGGTGGTAGGCAGAATAATGGTGCCCCAAAGATGTTCACATGCTAATCCCCAGAAACTATGAACCTGTTATGTTACTTGGCAAGGAGGGATTAAGGTTGCTCATCAGCTGACTTAAAATACGGAGACTATCCTGGGTGATCTGGGTAGACCCAGTGTAGTCACAAGGGTCCTTATAAGTGGAAAAGTGAAAGAGAAGAGTCAGAATCAGAGTTGGCACCTTTAGGAAACTTCAAACGGCCATTGCCGGCTTAAGATGGAAGGGGGCCACGAGCCAAGG
The DNA here is from genome assembly GCF_005190385.1 of Monodon monoceros. Lineage (NCBI taxonomy): Eukaryota > Metazoa > Chordata > Mammalia > Artiodactyla > Monodontidae > Monodon > Monodon monoceros. The sequence goes on from NW_021703777.1 coordinate 105,600,463, forward strand.
AATGCATGCGATCTCTAAGAAGCTGGGAAAGGCTGGGAAATGGATTCTCCCCCGGGCCTCCAGAAAGGAGCACAGCCCGGCTGACATTTCAGTGTTAACCCACTGAGTCCCCTTTTGGACTTCTGATTTCTAGAAGTGTAAGAGAAGAAATTTGTGTCGTTTTAATCCATTAACTTTATAGTCACTTATACAGCTGCAACAGGAAACTAATACAGAGAATTACTAGAACAATCAGTGCTTTGATTTGTTCCTTTATGCCAGCCCTGTGAAAGAGCTGCTTCATCTCGTGATTTACTGTATGCACATGTCAAGTATAGCAAGTATTTACATTTGGGGGGGGCTGTTTTATTTTGCACACAAACTGAACCACTTTGGGGCAGAGGGAGTTAACTTTTGATAATTCTATACATTTGTGTACAGATGTATACTGTCTATTTTAAAGGACAGTATCAAGGTTTTAGCAAAAAAAAGAAAAGTCTTGTTGATTCCAGAGCAAGTGGAGCCACCCGGGCCTTTCATCAGAGTTGCCTAACAGAAATGTGGCTCTGTACCCCATGTGGCAATCCTTATAGCCTTGCATTTGTTTGGGGTAAGATGATGGTCCACATGCAGTGGTGGTGATGGTTGTGGGCATTATCCCTTGAGTTTTGACTCCAGATTCTCTTTATTTTATTTTTATTTTTTATTTATTTTTTATTGAGGTATAGTTTATTTACAATATTATATTAGTTTCAGGTGTATGACATAGTAGTGATTCAAAATTTTTATAGATTATACTCCATTTATAGTTATTATAAGATATTGGCTGTGTTCCCTGTGCTGTACAACATATCCTTGTAGCTTATTTATTTTATATATAATAGTTTGTACCTCTTAATCCCCTACAGCTATCTTGCCCCTTCCCCCTTCCTCTCTCCCCACTGGTAACCACTAGATTGTTCTCTATATCTGTGAGTCTGTTTCTTTTTTGTGATATTTGCTAGTTTGTTTTATCTTTTAGATTCCACATATAAGTAATAACATACAGTATTAGTCTTTCTCTGTCCAAGTTATTTCACTAAGCATAATATATCCTCCAGGTCCATCCATGTTGTTGCAAATGGCAAAATTTTATTCTTTTTTATGGCTGAGTAGTATTCCATTGTATGTATATGCATCTCACATCTTCTTTATCCACTTGTTTATTGATGGGCACTTAGGTTGCTTCCATATTTTGTCCATTGTAAATAATGCTGCTATGAACATTGGGATGCCTGTATCTTTTTGAATTAGTGTTTTCATTTTCAGATATATACCCAGGAGTGGGATTGCTGGATCGTATGGTAGTTCTATTTTTAGGTTTTTGAGGAACCTCCATACTGTTTTCCACAGTGGCTGCACTAGTTTACATTCCCACCAACAGTGTCCAAGGGTTCCCTTTTCTCCACATCCTCACCAACATTTGTGGTCTTTTTTTTTTTTTTTTTCTTTCTGCGGTACGCGGGCCTTTCACTGCTGTGGCCTCTCCCGTTGCGGAGCACAGGCTTCGGACGCGCAGGCTCAGCGGCCAGGCTCACGGGCCCAGCCGCTCCGCGGCATGTGGGATCTTCCCGGACCTGGGCACGAACCCGTGTCCCCTGCATCGGCAGGCGGACTCTCAACCACTGCGCCACCAGAGAAGCCCATTTGTGGTCTTTTTGATGATAGTCATTCTGACAGATGTGAGGTCAGGTTCCCTTTACATTTTAAAAATCTTTTTCTTGCTGTGCTTGCCTAGCAATGTTATTATGAATTCTTTGAGAGCAAGAGCACTTCTATACAATGGCTTTTCAAATTGTAATAAATTAAACAAAAGGTGGTATCGTTCACTGGGTCATCTGTAGTAAGTACCTAGAGGGTTATAGACCCCAGAGTAGACGATATCTTGGAATCGTGTCAATTATGGAAATTAAAAATAGCAAGAATTATCATAATGGACGGGGTTAGTTTTTGGTTTTTGTTTTGTTAAGGAATCCTCCAGTAACAATGTTAAATTGTTATTTGGAGACAGCTTGCATCAGTTAAGGACCCCTTTGTGCAATGTAGAAAGAGCACCAGTGTAAGAACTAAAATCTTGGGAATTTTCCTGCTTAAGAAATGAAATAAGGGATAATATAAGATTTTTGGTAGTTTTAAAGAAATATGGGTGGAACACTAGCTGGATGGTGTAATATATACATATAGCAGTTTCTAGAGGGAAGAGACTGTCTTGTGTAGAAGTAGAAAAAAATTGGAGACTCTTAAAACCACAGAGATAGGATATTTGGAGCCATTTTGTTAAGGACATATTTTATTTAAAAACATATTTTATTTAACCAATGTATCAAAATGTTATCATATTTAGTATTATCGATTACAATCAATATAAAAATTCTTGACATTTTAACTTTTTTTCTAAATCTTTGAAATCTGGTGTGTATTCTGAATTTAACTACGCATGTCAGCTTGGATCGGCCACACTTCAAGTGCTCAGTAACCACATGGGGCTAGTGGCTGCTTTGACAGGCAGTGCAGCTCTGGCCAGCCTTATCCTTAAGGAACAATACCCTGCATGAATCTGAGGTTATCCTCAGAACTATCCCTGTATTTTATTTTATAAACTGAATAAAATAATCTATATACAATAATATAAAATATTATTGCATTTTATAAATTTTTATAATAATTATTATAATTTATTGTATTTTATAAACTGAATTATATCATGGAGTCACCAGAGAAAACTGGTTCTGGTGCCTTTTGCTAGAATGAGTGAACTGGCTGAACGATACAGTGAAACATGTCTCTAAGGTTGTCTGTAATATACATTTGTGAATTTCAATGCCAGGAGGTGTGCCTGGGCCTATAAATGAAATATTTAGATTATTAGGTTCTTATTATTATGCTTATAGGAAAGATGGCTGCTCATATGCCTTTGTGAGCTGTGATAAGTGGGATGTGTGTGGCATCTACCCTGGTCTCAGTCCCAGAGCCTCACCACACTTACTTCCTCTCATGTGTCACCTCGCTGTCTACCTGTTCATCCATCACCACCTTCACCCTATCCTTGCCCTGTTTATATGCATGATGCTGCTTACTAATTTGTGTTCTTGTTCAGTTGCTTATTGTGACAATTTAGGAAGCAAGGCCACTGTAAGACCTAGATCAGAGAAATCATTACTTGATATCAAATATCAGTCTGCCAGGAATAGATAAGATTAGACTGTAAGAAAACACAGGTGCAGTATGAGAGGGAGAGGGCTAGGGGAGAGAGAGGTAGAAGGTGGGGGAGGGAGGAAGGAAGGAAGGAAGGAAGGAAGGGAGAAAAGGAGGTCGGGAGAAAGGGAGAAAGGAGAGAGTACCATTCTGTGCAGGAAAATCACCTAAATGCAGAGGAAGGAAATCATGGTGGAGGATTTTGTAGCAAAACATCCCCCCAGCCACTGGACAAGCTGCTGTTCTCACCAAGGTCTCAAGATAGGTTGCTCTGGATTTCATAAATATATTGACTTTATCAAATACCTGTACTACACAGGTGGCTGAGACTAGTCCTAAGCCCTCCTCAGCCCCTTCTGAAATTGATAAATGCATTCAACACAGTTTTTGAGCACTTGCTATGTGCTAGACTTGATTCTTGATTCTAGGGATTCAGTGACCAATAGATAATCAAGGTTTCTACCCTTAATGGAGATTGTATGAGTTTATGTGTTGAGAGGAAAAAGTGCTGAAAAGGGAGGTTGAGCAGATGACAAGCAAGTAAAACTAATCAACAAGATCAGTTCAGACTTGGACCAGTTCTTTCAAGGAAACATGTAGAGATGACTGGGGAAGCCTGCCCTAGCACAGTCAGGAAAGTTTGTCAGAGGTTGGACTTGCACTGAGGGGTGAAGGGTGAGAAGGAGCCAGTAGAGGGAACAGGGAGAGTGCTTGGTTACACAAGGGAAGGAAGGGAGACCAGTCTGGCTGCAGTGTCTGCGCAGGAAGGAACAGTGAGAAAGATGGTGGCGAGGCAGGCAGGACCCAGTGAGGAGGGGCTGGTACTTGCAAAATTTGTAAGGCCTATGGATTTTATTCCAAGTGCAATGAGAAGGCATTGTGAAGTGATCTAAGAAGGAGAGACACACGGTCCGATTTACGTTTGTAACAGATCTGTCTGCTGGGCAGAGTGGAGTAGAAGGGGTCCAGCATAGAAGCAAGGAGACCAGTTATGAAGCTATTGGCAGCATTCTACGTGAGAAGTGATGCAGGCTGGAGCAGCGAGGCAGTATTAGAGATGGAGAGCAGTGCATGGTTTTGAGAGGTTTGGAGATAGAGTCGACAAGACTTAATGGATAGGCCTGGATGGGTGATGTGGCAGAGTAGGAGAAATCAAGCAGGACTCCTTCTGGTAGGTGACGGGGTTGTAGGGAATAGAGTTCTGTTTTGGCCGTTGGTTAGTATAAGTTGTCTGTTAGTCGTCCTACCGGAGATAGTTGTCAAACAGCCAGTAGTGATTCTGAGAACTGCATTCAGGGACAAGATCAGGGCCCGTGGGTGTCAGCATAGAAGTGGTGTATAAAGAGATGGGAAATCTAGAATCACCTGGGGAGATTTCGTAGGCAGAGAAGAGAGGCAGCGGAGATCAGGCCTCGAGGAATAACGGAGTTAATAAATAGATCAAGTAGGAGACCAGGGAGTAACCAGTGAGGTAGGAGGAGCACGAAAAGAGCAGTGTTCCAGGGGCTCCCCTGGTGGCGCAGTGGTTGAGAGTCTGCTTGCCGATGCAGGGAACACGGGTTCGTGCCCCGGTCCGGGAAGATCCCACATGCCGCGGAGCGGCGGGGCCCGTGAGCCATGGTTGCTGAGCCTGCGCGTCCGGAGCCTGTGCTCCACAACGGGAGAGGCCACAGCAGTGAGAGGCCCGCGTACCGCAAAAAAAAAGAGCAGTGTTCCAGATGCCAACTAAATTGAGTGTTTAAGGCAGGATGGAGTAATCAGTTCTGTTGTAAGTTTTTGAGGAGTTGAGTAAGGTGAGAACACAGTGCTCATTGGGTTTTACAATGTGGAGGATTCCTTTACATGGTGATCTTGTTGAGCCTTTTAGAGGAGTGATTTAAAGCACAAATGACCTCCAGCATCTCCTGCAGGGAGCTTTCCTCGCTCTCTTCCTTCTCCGGTTCACCCCCATAGGCTAGGTGTCCCCTCTTTGTTCCAGAATAGTTAGGCTTTTCTCTTGTCACTGGACTACCATACTGTAATATGATTTTTCTGCTGAAACTATGTTTCTTCCAGCCTAAGCTCCTCCGGAGCAAAATTTATACTTTTTTGTTGTTGTTGTTATTTCCTAGCATGATGTAGGCACTCAACACATGTTTTCTTTTAATATATATATATTTTTTAATAAATTTATTTATTTTTGGCTGCGTTGGGTCTTCGTTGCTGCGTGTGGGCTTTCTCTAGTTGCGGCGAGCAGGGGCTACTCTTCGTTGCGGTGTGCGGGCTTCTTACTGCGGTGGCTTCTCTTGTTGCGGAGCACGGGCTCTAGGAGAACAGGCTTCAGTAGTTGTGGCACACAGGCTCCGTAGTTGTGGCTCGCGGGCTCTAGAGTGCAGGCTCAGTAGTTGTGCACGGGCTTAGTTGCTCCGCAGCATGTGGGATCTTCCAGGACCAGGGCTCGAACCCGTGTCCCCTGCCTTGGCAGGCAGATTCTTAACCGCTGTGCCACCAGGAAAGTCCCTGAACATATGTTTTCTAAATTAATGGGTAATTTTTTTTAAACAAGATGTTGGGGGTAGGAGTTTATTAATTAATTAATTTATTTTTGCTGTGTTGGGTCTTCGTTTCTGTGCGAGGGCTATCTCTAGTTGTGGCAAGCCGGGGCTACTCTTCATCGCAGTGCACGGGCCTCTCACTATCGCGGCCTCTCTTGTTGCGGAGCACAGGCTCCAGACGCACAGGCTCAGTACTTGTGGCTCACGGGCCTAGTTGCTCCTCAGCATGTGGGATCCTCCCAGACCAGGGCTCGAACCCATGTCCCCTGCATTAGCAGGCAGATTCTCAACCACCAGGGAAGCCCGGTATTCTTTTTTTTTTTTTTTAAATCGTGTCTTTTATTTTTAAATTTTATTTACTTAATTTTTTATATAGCAGGTTCTTAATAGTTATCTATTTTATACATATTAGTGTATATATGTCAATCCGGATCTCCCAATTCATCCCACCATCCCCCGCCCCCCCATGGGTATTATTGAAAACTGCTTTTTTGCTTGCATTATTTACCCCTGTGTTGTGTCAGGCACAAGCCAATGAAGGGCCCAGGTTTCCTAATTCTCAAACTGCTGCCCTCTGCCTTCTGTAGCCACTGTCGGGCCTGGGCTGGATATATTTTGCCCAGGATTGCCTTCCCCTCCCTCCCCTCCCTCCCCTCCCTCCCCTCCCTCCCCTCCCTCCCCCATACACACCTCACCAGTTGCCAGGGTTTGGTTTGGGAGGGTTACAAAGCTCTAATGCCCTCTTAGACATTTACCTGTACCTTGTTCCCTGTACCTTCTTGACAGCCACATGTGAAAACCTGTGGAAATCACTTCTTATCTATTTCAGGAACCTCATCTCTTCCCCACCTCAGAGTTCTTTGGGTGAAGTCATCTGCGCTTGCTCCATAGGATTCACCATGTTGGAAACTTTTATTTGCTTCGTTGGATACTTGAGTATCTTTTTTATTTTTATTTTTTGTGGTACGCGGGCCTCTCACTGTTGTTGCCTCTCACTGATGTGGCCTCTCCCGTTGCGGAGCACAGGCTCTGGACGCGCAGGCTCAGCGGCCGTGGCTCACGGGCCCAGCCGCTCCGCGGCATGTGGGATGTGGGATCTTGGTGGACCGGGGCACGAACCCGTGTCCCCTGCATTGGCAGGCGGACTCTCAACCACTGCGCCACCAGGGAAGCCCGATACTTGAGTATCTTAAAGCCCTAGTAGTGACTGCATAAAGCCACCCCCGAAGGGTTCTTTTTAGCAAGTTTCCTTGTTTCTTTTTGGTAGTTATTTTCCCACCAAGGCTGTGAGGAAGTGGTTTTTTCTTCTATGCTACTTCTATCACTTTGTTTTGCACTTCATTATCCTCCTGTTGCAACACCCCGATTATACTAGTTGCTGTGGAGATATTAAGTGTATTGCTAATAATGGAGGACTGTTCTTTTAGGTGGAAGAGTAAAAGCAAGGAAGGATATAAATCTTGTTTCTGTGCAAATGTCTCCTAGTAACAGCAATAACTAAGTGGTACTAGAGGCTATGGCGCAGAAATATCTATACGGGGTTGGTTTTTGTTTTTAGAAAGGATTGGCTCTCTTAATTAAAGAAAATATTAATTTAAGCTTCTGGTCCTATTAGAGATTAACTCCTTATGTTAATACTTTACTATTCATTCTTTAATTTATATCCCTTGTTTAGTAGGATGTTGCTTCATATGGACAAAATCTTTTGTGGACTTTAGCCTTTACGAATTCATTTCTTAAAACGTCTTTTTTCTTTAAAAACTTTACTAAAGGAGACACATTTTAAAATTGTTCATCTGGTTTGTATTTCATGAAATCTTACAATTTTCTATGAACTCTATTATAATTAAGGTGATTATGTGTCCTGATTTGCCCAGGACAGTCCCAGTGTATACATATTGTCCTGGTTTAATTATTAGTAAGTCTCTCTTTGACTCAGAACTGGCCTGGTTAGGGTGTTAAATTATATGGTCACCCTAATTAAAGACCACATTCAATAGAAAACTGAGGGAATGAAGTATCTTATATATTTTTTGGTTTTAGTCCATATAACTTAGATAGATAGATATAGATATATATGGATATATATGTGGATTATATACATACATGCATACATACACACACACATAAGTATATCTATGTTTTTTCTTTTACTTTTTCCAACTAAACTTATAATTGAGAACTTGCCAAATATCTTGATACTGTGGAAAGATATATATTTGTTGTTGTTCTAAGCAAATCAAAAGACTTGCTCATCTTCCTGATTTCCTCACGTAATATTTTCACGAAGATAATTTTGACTGTGATAACGCCTGACCTGACTCCTCCTAGGTGGGCAGGATCTATTTTCAGGGGGTGATATCATCCTAACGGCAGCTGTTCTGATTCTTTTTTTTTTTAAATAAATTTATTTATTTTAAAATTTTTGGTGCATTGGGTCTTTGCTGCTCTGCGCAGGCTTTCTCTAGTTGCAGCGAGCAGGGGCTACTCTTCATTGCGGTGCACAAGCTTCTCACGGCCGTGGCTTCTCTTGTTGTGGAGCACGGGCTCTAGGTGCGCAGGCTTCAGTAGTTGTGGCTCGCGGGCTCTAGAGAGCAGGATCAGTAGTTGTGCCGGCTCAGTAGTTGTGCCGCACGGGGCTTAGTTGCTCCGCGGCATGTGGGATCTTCCCCGACCAGGGCTCGAACCCGTGTCCCTGCGTTGGCAGGTAGATTCTTAACCACTGCGCCACCAGAGAAGTCCCAGCTGTTCTGATTTGAAATGACTTCCTGTATGTCAAGTTTTATTTCCGTCTGCCCAATACACGTGTCACCTCTTGTTCACGTTAGAATTTCCCCTTCTGCATGTGGAATGGGTGTATGTCCTAGACTGTTCTATTGCCTTGTCTGTTAGTGGTTCCATTATTGATACACCCAGAAGCAGAACAACAGCTGTGGAGTAAGAAATGAAAGGTCTTTTAAAATCTTAGATACCTTGAAGAATAAAAAGTGCTATTTTGATATTCATTCTTGCATTTAAAAAATATGCACATTCCTTGCCTAATCCTTTTCTCTTAATATCAGGTTTATTATTGTAAAAAACTCTGAAAATCATACTAAAGTTTTTATAGTTGATCAAAGATCCTTGGGAAAATTTCTGGCAGGTTATGCTCTGGGGCCAAGGGGACCTTGAAGTGGTTTTAAAAGAAAGTAAGAGTGAATTAGGAGCATTGGAGACCATCTCTTGCAGTAATGTCTGGAAAAGGGTTCTGACATGTCCTTCAGTATGTCAGGAGAATAAAAGTTGGTTAAGGGGAAAGGCTTGGCAAGAACCAGCAAGCACCTGTTTTGTGCCAGACAGGGTGAACTCCTATAAACAAACAGACATGGTCTATCATCTCGTGAAGCCTGTCACCCAGTGTGGGAGACACCCAGGCAAAACAAGGAAACAAGAATATAATTAAAAATTATGAAAGTGGATCAGCAGTGCTGAGAGAGAATAAGAGGAGAGACTTACTTTAGACAGTGGTTAGGAAAGGACCCCTTTGAGGAAGGAGCATTAAAGTTCTGTCTGGGTTCCTCTCTCAGTGTTTTTCCACCTTTTGCTTTCATTATTGCCTTTTTTGACAGTTTTTTTCTAACCACTCCCTTCCCCCTGAGTAATTTTAATGCCCTTTGGAGGACTGCAAACTATTTTTCCACTCTTAGAGCACTCATTTTCACCACTGAGAATGCACACTCAATCAGTTACTGTCTGTGGACCTCATTTTGGGGGCAGTCAGAAATAAATTTTTATTAGGTTTAACATAGCATCCTTGGATCCTCAACTGGATTTTAAGTTCCTTGAGGCAGGGAACCATCATCTAGTAATAACAGATGCCAATTAACATGACTTAAAAAAAAAATCTTCCATGAGGTTGAGAAAGGTGGAATAAAAATGTTGGAAGTAGAGCATGAAAAACAATCCTTCAGTGGTCTAGTTAGTCTAATTTTTTATTTAGATGAAGAAACTAAGATTACTAGGAAGTTATTAATCAGTCTCTCTAAGCCAGTTTAGTGCCATTTCCAGGCCACTCTGGGTAAGGAGAAGATTCAGGAAGGTGGTGATTGTCAAGAGGAGGACTTCAGGTTTTATTGTAGAGCCCGAAGATTTGCCTGTGCACAAAGTTGAAATCTTAGAAAGACTAATTTGGCAGGCTCTTCTAATACTTTTCTGGAACATGATGATGATCATGACAAGGGTGCTGTTGCTAACAGGGACAAAAAGGAAAAATTTGATTAATAATTGCTTCTGTGTTTCAGAGGCAGCACGACACTGGTCTACAAAGAAAACTTTATAGGACTTGAGGAGAAAAGTGAACTAAAGATATAGAATACTAATAACCTTTTCCAGAGAAAGGAATTAAGGGGGTGATATAACTGTTCTTTATCATTGAGATTCTTTTTTTTTTTAGGGTGAGATTATACATGTCTAAAGGACATGGGTTTATCAAAGATAATTCATGTTATATATATTAGGCTGGGAGGAAGGTAGAGAAATATATTTGAAATTAGGAGAAGGAAGCTATATTCTGGAGCTTTTTCTGTGTCTCTGTTTCTCTGTGTTAGTGTGTATGTGAGAGAAATTTAGCTCAAGCTACTTCTACTTATCTGGCAAACAGTCTTGGAAACTGGAGTAAAGTGTACCTGTCTTAATGAACGTTCGTCTTGTAATTTCCAGTTGTGCCTCAGTGAATTTTGGAGGTCGGCTCAGTCTGTCAAACAGACATACATTTTGCAGTGATTTCTTCCTTTTACTGTTTCTCCATTGACCACTAGTCACATATAGATCTTACTTTTTTTTAAAGGTCCTTTACCCAGTGGTGTAATCGAAGCCTACTCCCCCCACCCCCCCGCCGACCCCTTTTAATCTTTTTTTGTTTTGTTCTCCTTCTTGACAAGTCAATTGCCTTTAGTAGGTGAGCAAGGAGCAGGAAAATTGTGAGACAACAGCCAGAAGGATATAATTTGCAAAAGTTCTTTCTAAATGGTTTAGTAGAGAAGACAGAATACTAAAGGTAATATATGGTGTTAGACCCTAAGTTTCATTTCTGTTCTTTTTGCCCCATTTGCCAACCACTTGAGCCCCTGCCCTACTCTACCATCATCATTAAAGAAAATGAGGGTGAATTCTTCTGTTTTAAACGATGTACTTGAACCTAGATTCTAAAGTGCTATTTGTAAAAATAATCTTAAGATTGGGTACATACTCACTTTTTCATACAAGTAATTAATTAGCTATTTTTGAATTCTAAGAATCCTTTGATCCCTTTCAACATGAATCTTAAAAAGAAGGAAATATTGACAAAATGCTTTTTTTGAATCACTTGTCCTCAAACACATTTTTATTCATTTAAATGAATAAATTTGATTATATTCTAATGAGAATTTGGATCTGACTCTTTAAATACAACCAGTTTAACAAATATAGTTGTCTGATGAGCCAGCTTTATTATTGTTTGTTTATAAACCACAAGTGTTACTAATAGTTTCTAAATATTGTATCTGAAAAGGGAAGTAGTGGAAGTACTGTGGTGTCAGCCATGAGTTGCCATGGAAACAGTTGTCATCACCTGTGAGTTGCCAGGGACATGGTTGTCAGTGAGAAGTAGAATGAGCAGAGGGTGTGACTGCAACAGGAAATTAGAGGTGGAGCTCTGAGGTCTAGCGTCCTTAGGGTCTACCTCCATCCTAAGGCTGCCTACACAGGAAAAGGTTCAAAGATCCCACACCCTTTGAGGTAGGACTGAAGAGTAAAATTACCACTCAGGGGGTGCTACTTTACAAAAGGTGCTCAGGGTGACCACCTAGGTCACCTGCACATGGTTCCATGTGTAATTCTGAACTGTAATTCACAGAAGGCTTAGGAAGGCTGTTTGAAGTTGAAATGTTTTAATTTAAAATCACAGTATAAAAACTTACATGGAATTTTGCAAATAGCTGAAAAAATATCTTTTGGGACCTGGCTGTTATTTCTGTGGTCAGATTTCTGTCTTATTGCCGGATGTGTCTCACGTTACCTGCATCTTCTTAGCTGATAGCAAGGCTCTTGGTAGCAAGGTTCCTTCCTTGAGGCAAGCAGTTTGGGAACTCTTCACTTAGGGAGCTCTATTAAAGTGCATCTTTGGCTAGGAGAATGTTCTTAAGGGATGTGGTAAAAATGTCATTTTGGAAGGAAAGCAAGTCTTCTCTTAGGTGTAGTTTCATCAGGGTACAAGTTTGCAAATGGCACATTACATATTTGTGCTGAGCCCCCTCCTTATATGTATGTGCTTATGTTGTGCCCTGAATGAAGCCTTTAATTTCAGCAGGATAAGGTGTGCCCTGCCATGTGGTACACAAAGCATCATCTTCATGTCTGTTGGAATGAATATGTACATAGAGTATGAAAACCTGTGGCGGCAGAGTTATGAAATGGAGCGCTGCCCTGACCACGAATGTTGCTTCATCAACATTAAGCAGTATTTAGAAAGTTCTCTGTATTTAAAAGACTTAAGTGCTTTTGAATTACAAGGCAGTTTTAGATTAGTGGTTGGTGTTTGAGCAAATTGTCATTGTCCTTAAAGGACATAACTGGAGGCTATTTTGCCATTAATTTTCGAGTGTTGCTTTATAGGTTAAATCACAATATTTGGAGTATTTCTTGTTTTTATTTTTGAAAAAATTATGGCTCTCTTAAAAATATCTTTAAAACGAATGAGTTTATAGCTAATTCTGAGAAGTAATTTTTTGGAAATTAATAAGCTTTATTTTTTGGAGCAGTTTTAGGTTTACAGAAAAATTGAGCAGAAAGTACTGAATTCTCATATATGTCCCCTCCTCCCCCAGTTTCCCCTATCATTAACATCTTGCATTAATGGGGTACATTTGTTACAACTGATGAGCCAGTGTTGATACACTATTTTTTTTTGAATTTTCTTTTCTTTCTTTTTTTTACACAGCATGATACACTATTATTAACTAAAAGTCCATAGTTCACATTAGGGTTCACTCTTGTACATTCTATAGGTTTTTTTTTTTAATTGGGGTATAGTTGCTTTATAATGTTGTGTTAGTTTCTGCTGTACAACAGAGTGAATCAGCTATATGTATACATACATCCCCTCCCTCCTGGACCTCCCCCCACAGTCCCACCCATTTAGGTCACCAAAGAGCACTGAGCTGAGCATAGCCATCATTTACAGTATCATGTAGAATAGTTTCACCATCCTAAAAATCCCCTGGCAACCACTGATCTTTTTATTGTCTCTGTAGTTTTGTCTTTTCCAGAGTGCCATGTAGTTGGAATCATATAGTATGTAGCCTTTTCAGATGGGCTCTTTTACTTAGCAATTTGCACTTAAAGTTCTTCCATGTCTTTTTGTAGCTTGAGATAGCTCATTACTTTTTGTCACTGAATAATATTCCATTGTATGATGTATCCATTCCTCCATTGAAGGGCATCTTGTTTGCTTCCAATTTTTGGCAATTCTGAATAACCTTGCTGTAAATATTTGTATGTGTGCAGGTTTTTGTGTGGACATAAGTTTTTAACTCCTTTGGGTAAATACCAAGGAGCACGATTGCTAAACTGTACGGTAAAAGTGTATTTAGTTTTGTAAGAAACCATCAGACTGTCTTCCAAAGTGGTTGTACCATTTTGCATTTCGACCGTCAGTTAATGAGTGTTCTTGTTGCTCTATGTACTCACCATCATTTGATTTTGTCAGTGTTCCAGATTTTGGGCATTCTGATAGGTGTAGTGGTATCTCACTGCTGTTTTAATTTGCATTTCCTGTGTGACATGTGATGTGAAGCATCTTTTCATATGCTTATTTGCCATCTCTGTATCTTCTTTGATGAGGTATGTTCAAGTCTTTGACCCATTTATTTATTGGGTTGTCTGTTTTCTTATTGTTGAATTTTAAGAGTTTTCGGTATATTTTGGAGAACAGTCCTTTACCATATGTTCTTTTGCAAACATTTTCTCCCAGTCTGTTGCTTGTCTTCTCATTCTCTTGACATTGCCTTTCACAGAGCACAAGGTTTTAATTTTAGTAAAGTCCAGCTTATCAGTTATTTCTTTCAAGGATTGTGCTTTTTGCTGTTGTATCGGAAAAGTAATCTCCATATCCAAGGTCAATTGATTTTCTCCTGTCTTATCTTCTAAGAGTTAGTTTTGTGCTTTACATTTAGGCCTGTGATCCATTTTGAGTTAACTTTTGTGAAGGGTGTAAGATCTGTGTCTAGATTCATTTTTTTGCATGTGAATGACCAGCTGTTCCAGTACCATTTATTGAAAAGACTGTCTTTGCTCCAAGGTATTGTATTTGCTCCTTTGTCAAAGATCCATTGTCTTTATTTATGTGGGTCTATTTCTGGGTACTCTATTATATTTCATTGACTTCTTTGTCTATTCTTTCACCAATATGAGACTATCTTGATTACTCTAGCTTTAAATTGTCTTGAAGTCAGGTAGTGTTATTCTCCTTCAGAATTGAGCTGGCTATTCTGGGTCTTCTGTCTCTCCATATAAACTTTATTTATTATTTATTTATTGGCTGAGTTGGGTCTTTGTTGCTGGGCGCAGGCTTTTTCTCTAGCTGTGGTGAGCGGGGGCTACTCTTCTTTGCAGTGCATGGGTTTCTCATTGCAGTAGCTTTTCTTGTTGCAGAACACGGGCTCTAGGCGCACGGGCTCCAGTAGTGGCAGCATGTGGGCTTAGTAGTTGTGGCTCGCGGGCTCTAGAGCGCAGGCTCAGTAGTTGTGGCGCAAGGGCTTAGTTGCTTTGTGGCATGTGGGATCTTCCCGGACCAGGGATTGAACCTGTGTCCCCTGCATTGGCAGGTGGATTCTTAACCACTGTGCCACCAAGGAAACCCTCCATATAAACCTTAGAATCAGTTTGTCAATATCTACAAAATAACTTGCTGGGATTCTGATTGGGATTGCATTGAATCTGTGCTTCAATTTGGGAAGAACTGACATCTTAACAACATTGACTCTTCCTATTCATGAACATGGAATATCTCTCCATTTAGTCAGTTTTTCTTTAATATCTTTAATCAGTCTTGTAGTTTTCCTCATGTAGATCTTATACATATTTTGTTAGATTTATACCTAAGTATTTCAATTTTGTGGGGAGAGCTGCTAATGTAAATAGTATTGTGTTTTAAATTTCAAATTCCAGTTGTTCATTGCTGGTATATAGGAAAGTGGTTGACTTTTGTATGTTAACCTTGTATCCTGCAACCTTGCTATCGTTGCATTAGTTCTAGGAGTTTTTTTGGTCATTTCTTTCAGATTTTCTACATAGATGATCATGTTGTCTGTGAAACAAAGATAGATTTATTTCTTCCTTCCCAATCTTTATACTTTTTATTTCCTTTTCTTATCTAATGGTATGAGCTTGGATTTCCAGTTTGATGTTAAAAAGCAGTGGTGAGAGGACACATCCTTACCTTTTTCCTGATCTTAGTGGTAAAGCTTCAAGCTTTCAGCATTTAGTACAATATGATATTAGCTATAGGCTTTTTGTAGATGTTCTTTATCAAGTTGAGAAAGTTCCTCTCTCTCCCTAGTTGACTGAGAGTTTTTATCATGAATGGGTGCTGGATTTTGTCAAATGCTTTTTCTACATCTGTTGGTATGGTCATGTGATTTTTCTTCTTTAGCCTGTTGATGTGATGGATTGCATTTTCAGATGTTTAATTAGCCTTGCATACCTTTTATAGATCTCATTTAGTCATGGTGTATAATTCTCTTCTTACATAGTTGGATTCAATTTTTGATATTTTGTTGAGGATTTTGCATCTGTGTTCATGAGAGATAGTGGTCTACAGTTTCCTAGTATTGTTTTTGTCTGGTTTTGGTATTAGGGTAATGCTGGCCTCATAGAATGAATTAGGAAGTATTCCCTCTGCTTCTGTCTTCTGAAAGAGATTGGTATGATTTCTTCCTTAAATACTTGGTAGAATTCACTGGTAAACCCATCTGGGCCTGGTGCTTTGTATTTTATAAGGTTATTAATTTTTTTTTTTGGCTATGCCTAACCACTGGACTGCCAGGGAATTCCCAGAGTTATTAATTATTGATTCAATTTATTTAATAGATATAGGCTTATGCAGATGGCTTGTTTCTTGTGAGTTTTGGCAGATTGCATCTTTGAAGCAATTGGTCCATTTTACCCAGGTTATTAAATTTATGGGCATAGATACGTTCATAGTATTCCTTTATTATCCTTTTAATGTTTGTGGGGTCTACAGCCCTCTCTTTTATTTCTGATATTAGAAGTTTGTGTTCTTTTTTTTCTTAGCCTGCCTAGAGACCTGTTGATTTTATTGATCTTTTCAAATAACAAGCTTTTGGTTTCATTAATTTTCTCTTGATTTCCTGTTTTCAATTCCATTGATTTATGCTCTAATTTTGTATTATTTCTTTTCTTCTATTTACTTTGGGTTTAATTTGCTATTCTTTTTCTAGTTTTCTAAGGTATAAGCTTAGATTATTGATTTTAGATCTTCTTTTCTAAAATGTGCATTCATTGCTATAAATTTCCTTCTGCTTTTGCTGCATCCATAATTTTTTTTTTTTTTTTTTTTTGCCATACCGTGTGGCATGTGGAACTTCCCCGACCAGGGATTGAACCTGCAGTGGAAGCGCAGAGTCTTAACCACTGGACCACCAGCGAAGTCCAAAATAATTTTTTTTTTAATTTGGCCACGCCACGTGTCACGTGGGATCTTAGTTCCCTGACCAGGGATCGAACCCTCGCCCCCTGCATTGGAAGCATGGAGTCTTAACCACTGGACCGCCAGGGAAGTCCCTGCATCCATAAATTCTGATGTTATATTTTCATTTTTATTTAGTTCAAAATATTTTAAAATTTTCCCTTGGGATCTCTTTATTGGCTCATGTGTTAATTAGAAATGTGTTATTTAATTTCCAAGTATTTGGAGATTTTCCAGCTATCTTTCATTATTGATTTCTAGTTTAATTCCATTTTGATCTGAAAGGAGACATTGTATAATTTCTGTCCTTTTAAATTTATTAAGGTGTGTTTTATGGCCCAGAATGTGGTCTCTCTTGGTGAATGTTCATGTGAGTTTGAGAAGAATGTGTGTTCTGCTGTTACAAGAAGAAGTAGTCTAGAGATGTCAGTTAGATCCAGTGGATTGATTGTGTTGTTGAGTTCAACTTGATTTTCTGTATGCTGGATCTGTTAAAGTGACTTTTAAAGATCACACTTAGCAATGTCAGAATCCAGGTTAAAACCAGGTCTCCTGACTGTAATAAAGTATTCTTTGCTCATGCTCTGTCCCTCAGGAAGCCTCTTTCCTTTCTTGTTTTCATCATATTTCCCACTGCTCTCAATTAGAGAGTGACTCACCACCTAATACATTATTACAGTTTAAAGTACCATGAAAAAGTGAAAAATGAATGTGTGTATTCTCAGTGGGGAGAATACGCATGCTTGCGTTTCCTTGACATATTTTTGTTTGTTTGTTTGTTTAGAAATGTGATCCAACATTGGGATTATTTACTGTCTGTAAACCTTTCCATAAGGGTGAATAGGAATTATTCTTTACTTTTCTCTAGAGCAAGCTTTAGACACTTCAGGGAGGTTAGGGAGGACCTCAGAGTTTCTTTCTCAATGCGCTAAACCTCATCCTCTCTTCTCTGAAATCAAGGTGGTGTCCAAAGTATTCAAAGCCCATGGGTTGATTTCAATAGCAAGAGAGAGGGTAGGATGGTCATTAATAATGACATTCATAATGTTTACTCAGACTTTTCCTTCGTGTACTCTGAGATATAGCCTCTGACCATGCATGACTTAGAAGCTCAATGTAAAAGTACACAGCTGATTTATTTACTTGGTCAGCATCACTATCCATTTTTATGACAGCCCGTTAGAGCCTGGTTTCTACCAGCAGGTTCTACCAGCAGGAGCTCTGGTTTACATCTTGATTCTCACCACTGGCCCCTGCCCTCAAAATATGTTCATCATCCCTGGGCTTTGGATGCGTTGCTTCATTTTCCTTTATTTTGCTCAAGGTTCAGTTGCAAAACCTTCTGCTAGTGTGCCCCTCATTTCACTTCTTTCTTCTTCCCCCTTTCCAGTTATTCCTGGTATTTTAATTGTTCTTTTATTTGGACACCAAATAACTCTTCGTGGTCCTGAGAGTTTACTTTCTTGACTCAACATTTTGTTCTCTGAACATCATCTTTCCTCCAAGACTTAAAAAGAAGATCTTGAAAGACATTGCTTTGTGAAACAGAGGATTATGTAAATATGCCAGTATGTATTTTGCTTTGATATTGCTTAGAAGGAATGTTGGAAACCTGTTGGGTGAGGATGTCTGTGATGGGTCATGATACACAGGTAGACCAGGTAAACTTTATAAGAGTTAAAGTAAGTACAAATTATTCATTTTCTAAAACAAGAGAAGCAAACTGCTGATAACTAGCGAGGAGGCTGGAGTAATCAATCTCTTAGAAACGTTAAGAGCAAGGACAACAAAAGATTAAGAGAGAGAAAAATAAGAACTAGAGGAAATGGATTACAGAAGCAAGAAACTTGGGAATCTAAAGGAGACTTCCCAAGCAAGAGCTGGAGAGCTAGCGCAAGTTTAGTGCTGGCTGAATTACTCAGGTGTAGCTAGTCTGCTCATTCTGTTAATCTACTCAGGTACCTATACTACAGAATCCTTGCGGTTTTGATTATAATGCTTCTGTATCCTGAGGAGTTACTCTGCCTCCCCACAAAAGTCCTTTCTCCCTGACCAGAGGCGAATTCTCTCTGTCTGGCAGCCTCCTTCTAATAATACCCGCTCCACTGCCGCCCTCCCCCCACACCCCACAGTTTGTTTCTGTCTTAATTCATATTTATCCATGTCTGGTTTCATTTTTACTTCTAGTTTCATTTTTATTTTCAAAGACAGCCTTTTATTTGAGCAAGAGTAGTAATCACAGCAAATATGTACATTTTACTTTAATTTTATGAACTATATAATTACGCTATATTTAACTAGAGGGGCTGATCTCTTTGCTACCTGGTGGCATGTTACCACAAATGGCATCTTGCTAAAAAGAAAACTTTTTAAGTTTCCGAGACAGAATGTTTTTATTTGCCTACCCCACACATAGTTACCAAAATGAAAAATGAGGTTTATTATTTTTATCCTTAGTACGTGATGTTAAACAGACTCTGTGCTTATCATAATACTAAACTTCTTTAAGAGACTGTTAATATAATAGCTGATATTTGGAAATTTATTTTGGGAGTTTAAGACTCACCTTTTCTCTTTAACTTTTAAATTATAGTAACAACTCACGTTTATTTTAGAAAATTTTGAACCTTGATATGCAAAGGGAAACCTTAAGTCATCTATAATCTATCACCTGTTAAAATTTTGCGTGATCTTTCCAACATTTACATTTATGTGTGCAACTTTTTTTTTGCAGTGCCGCCCGGCATGTGGCATCTTAGTTCCCCGACCAGGGATCGAACCCATGCCCCCTGCAATGGAAGCACAGAATCCTAACCACTGGACTGCCAGGGAATTCCCATGTACAACTTTTAAAAAACAAGATAAATAGGGTCATACATATATCACTGTTTTGCACTCATGGATATATCATGAACCTCTTGTCACTCCCCACTCAACATGGTAGAGAAGTATTTCAGTATTCTGTTGCATTCATCCATCACAATTTATTTAAGCAACCCACTGTTGTTGGATACTTAGTTATTTCCAGTTTTTCACTGTTATTAATAATGTCAGAGGCTCAGAGTTAAATCTTGTTCACATTCTTAGGGTGTTTGTAAAATATAAGAAATGTATTTTACAGTAGTCCTAGAGAGCAGCTTGATAATTTTGTGGGTTTTTTTAACACAAATATTTTGATTTGGGTTTCTTTGCTCACCAGTAAGTTTAAAACACCTTCTCACTTTCAGTGTTAAAGTATAAAAATATTGTTTTCTTTGGTTGCAGTAGGTCTGAAAGCATTTCTTAAAATTAAGTAATTATTGAAGTTTCACTGTTATGATACTATGTGGTACTATTTCTTGTGACTTTTACTCTAAAGAGTTGAGGAATTCGAATGTAACAACAACTTTGTGTCCTGAAGGAAAGAACTAGATTGACAATTGTCTCTTCATGGAAGACCTAACAGAAAAACTGTAGAGGCTGAGAGACACAGGGCTTTTTAAATCTGTTCAACTTTTTCTCTCTGGGCTTTAAAAAAAAAAAAAAAAAAGGGGCTCCTATTTCTGGGATGTTTGAATGCTGCTTGTATTAGGCAGAGAGAAGTACAGAGTGACCTTTCAAGACATTTCAAATTTGAGTCTATAATTAGAAAACACTATTTGAGTTCTCATCGTACAGTTTCACTCTTAAAGCCCCCGCCTAAATTAGTCCGTCCTCCCTCCCCCCCCGTTTCTCCCTCCCTCTCTCACTCATACCTGCCATGTGTACATCTAAGGACTCCGCTTCTGAAAATTTTCAAGGCATCAAACTTGCGGGTTTCATGATATGTAATGCTTTCCTCCCTTCCTCCCCCCTTTATCAGATTACTTCAAGGACTTCATTGTCTTACTCGCAAGGGGCTTACATGGGAGTCTTCAGGAACACAGCTGGCTAACTTATAAAGCGGGGGTTACTCAGTGAACAAATAATATCAACTATGTGCCAGGAACAAGATAAACCTGACAGATGTGGTCCCTTCCCTCATGGGGTTTACAGTCTGACAGAAAAGAGCCAGTAAACCTTTACCAGTAGTTGACTAGTTAGTTACAATTAGCAAACAGTTATGGTGGAGAAAAAGTGTAGAGCGATGTGGAAGCAGGTAAAGGAGACCCTAATCCAATCTGGAAGAGTCAAGAAAAGGCTTCTTTTCAAGGAAGTGATGTTTGTCCAAAGATGCACGGGGATTTATTATACATGCCACCCTCGGTTCTTCTTCCTTGCCAAGTGCTATGTTTAGTGCCTGTAAACTGCAAGTGAATTCATCTATTTCTGCTTTCTTTGGGTGGCTTTAGTAATACTCCCCAAGAATTAAAATGAAAATACATTGCTACAGTTGATTAACAACTTTAAAATGGAACACTATTTCAATCTGAAGAAACATTCTTAAATAATCAGTCCTAAGAACAACACACTTTGCCTGATGGAATGAAAAAAGCTGACAAACCACTGGAACATCAGCTAATTCACAGGGTTTGTGGAATAGCGTGGGAGTTCAGCTGTGTCATGTCTTCCATGTACAGCAGGGGAATATCTGAAGGAACAAAGGTCCTTTGCTAGCTAAGGTTTGCTCTCTAATAACTAGTCTTTAAAATAAAAATTAATCTATTTTCCAACTTACAATAAAATGTGCCTCCAGCACAATGGCTTTTGTAATTTGGAAATGCTCCACGTTTAACTGTTAGGCAGAGCCTGAGATGACTGTGACAAATAGGAATATTCTTTGAGCTGTTCAATCCCCTGAGATATTATGGCTGTTCTTTGGCCAGATGGTGACTCTCAAGTCCATTAGACTTAAAAACAGAGGCTTCTGTGGAAAGTCACTTTCAATGCATCAGGTTACTTAGTGTTTTTATGTGGCTGTATCTTGGCCATCTCCTGATGGTAGAGAATTTGTTCCACAAATTTGGAACTGTCTTCTCTTCAGCTCTTATCAGATGCATGGCTGAGGGATATGGAAGTAAAGGATGGATTTCTGGTGCAGTTGTGTCCCTGAAATGAGCCAGACCATCAGAGCTGCTTATTTGTATTGCATTGCGTTGGCTTCCTACCAAAGAAACTCTAGAGAGCCATGCTTCGGAATTTATTGAGGGTCATGATGAAAAGCTAACGTGACGTGGTCTCCCTGATCTGTGCTGTTGCTCACTGCCTCTTGTGTCTGTACACAGTGAGCATGTTAGAGCTAAGTGTCAAGAAAAGCTTTTTTTCCCCTAGGGAACAAACATGGTTCCCCATTCCCCATCCTCCTAATACGTGCAGATATGGAGATACTCATACTCTGAGTTTGGAAAATTTTGTCTCTTCTCTTTTTTGCTCTAGCTGCAAAGGAACTGAGAGCCAAATATGTATCCCAGTTTTTGTCGGGTTGTAAGACTTAATTCCCCCTGTTCTTTCCTTTCTATTTTAGTTAGTTAACAAATATGAATAATGCATACTATATTCCAGGTGCTGTTTCTAAGGTCTTTATAAATATTAACTCCTTCACCCCTCTTAAGGACCCTATGAAGTTAGTGCTATTGTTATCCCTATTTATAGATGAGGAAACTGAGGCACAGGGAGGTTATGTATCATGTCTGGAGTCCCAGAGGTGCTGAGCGTGGCGATTCCTTACTGGGAGTGGGTGAGACAATATTCAGTCACAGGAAACACACCCGCACTCCTCCCACTGCATCTTGTGATCAAGAACCCCTGGGCTTCCCTGGTGGCACAGTGGTTGAGAGTCCGCCTGCCGATGCAGGGGACACGGGTTCGTGCCCCGGTCCGGGAAGATCCCACGTGCCGCGGAGCGGCTAGGCCCGTGAGACATGGCCGCTGAGCCTGCGCGTCCGGAGCCTGTGCTCCGCAACGGGAGAGGCCACAACAGTGAGAGGCCCGCGTACTGCCAAAAAAAAAGAACCCCTGGTCTCTATTTACCTGGCTTTCTGATCCTATGTTACTCCTTTTACAGGAGTATTTCACTTCTTAGCTGTATCATTTACTTTATTCCTTTCTGAAGTGATGCATGGTATATATACTTCAAATTAAAATAAATGAACTTCCATGACACTCTTTTAAACGGGTCTTCTCTTAACTACTTCAGGATGTGTACAGAGTGTCTGGAGTAGTGAGCATGAATTTGCAGTCTAACATCCACCCGCTTTACCCATCTCCTTTTCAACAAGAGCACGCATTTTGAGTTTGACTAGATGAAAAAAACTGTAAGCTGATGATGTTATCAGTGTCATTAATACCATGTTAGAAACAATTATAAATGTCCACAGACTTAAGTTATGGCCCAGGAACCACTACCTGCTCTTCTTTAATTTGACTTTCCCCTGCTACCTAAGAAATAAACTGTTGCCCTGTTTTATGAGCTACTTTAAGTTTCAGCTTCTCCCAACTTGACACTCTGGGCTTGTTTCTACATACCGCTGTGTGTAGGTACATGAAAAGCATTGGACCTTCGGGATGTGTGTCTTCTTGAGAAATCTCTTTCTTAGCCCAGTTCTTACCTTATCAGGTATTTATCTAAGCTAACTTGACTCTTGACCTTATAAATAGGCAATTGAATTGATCCTTTTGATAGAGTAGCTCAAATTGGCAGATGCAAAGATTAGCCCATGAGATTATTGGTGGGTGTTAACAGTACAACCAGTGTCCCTACAGGCAGGGACAGGCATGGTTTGGGGATACTTTGAGGCCATATTTTTAGGCACCTTTAATATTAAGAGGCACATGTACTACCTGATTGAATATGAATATACATTAATTTCTTCTAATAGTACCTCAGTGTTCCAGAAATGGCTTAAATATGGGGAACCTCTGAAGGGTTTCAAGTGAGAGTAAATTTTTAGAAAGATCAGATTTTCCTGTGGAAAATCTGGAGCGGGAGAAGATTAAGGCAATCCAGGGGAAACACTGGTGGCTGGAAGTAGGGTCAGGTTAATGGCAGTGGTGGGTGAAGTCAAGAGAGAGGTCATAGCTGGAACGAGGTCCCAGGTGAAATGAGAAAGACATTCTCTGAGGGTGGGGCGGTCTTTTCAAAGGAGTGGACATGGCCCACTGAGAGTATTGTATGGTGTCTGCAATGTAAACTAAGTTGCTTCCTATTATGGGCCTTATTGGAACGTAGCATTGTTGACCAGTTGAAGTCTATTCATCTCTACCCGGCATTTCAGATATACTTACATTTTTTACTTTTACTTTTTATTTTTGGCCACGCCGAGCGGCTGGCAGGATGTTAGTTCCCCAGCTAGCAATCGAACCTGGGCCCCGGCAATGAAAGCACCGAGTCCTAACCACTGGACTGCCGGGGAATTCCCTTGTTCTTTAATTTTTATAACAACTTTATTGAGATGTAATTCATACCATAAAATTCACTCTTTTAAAGAGTACAATTCAGTGATTTTTAGTGTATTCACAGAGTTGGGCACCATCACACTATCTAATTTTAGAACATTTATATCATCCCCAAAAGAAACCCCATACACACTTTTTAAAAAGATTTACTTATTTTTGGCTGCGTTGGGTCTTTGTTGCTGCACGTGGGCTTTCTCTAGTTGCGGTGAGCGGGGGCTACTCTTCTTTGCGGTGCCCGGGCTTCTCATTGTGGTGGCTTATCTTGTTGTGGAGCACGGGCTCTAGGTGTGTGGGCTTCAGTAGCTGTGGCTCACAGGCTCAGTAGTTGTGGCTCGTGGGCTCTAGAGCGCGGGCTCAGTAGTTGTGGTGCGCGGGCTTAGTTGCTCCACGGCATGTGGGATCTTCCCGGACCAGGGCTCGAACCCGTGTCCCCTGCATTGGCAGGTGGATTCTTAACGACTGCGCCACCAGGGAAGCCCACTGTGCCACCACTGCGCCACTAGAAACCCCATACACATTGATATTCACTACCAATTCTCTTCTGCCTCCAGCCCTTGGCAATTCTCATCTACTTTCTCCATACCTACTTCTCTCCAAGGTATGGATTTGCCTCTTCTGCACACTTCAAATAAATGGAATCATGCGATATGTGATCTTTTGTAACTGGCTTCTTTTATTTAATGTTGTCAAGGTTCATCCATGTTCTAGCATATATCACTCCTTCATTCCTTTTTATTGCCAAATAATATTTTATGATATGGATACACCACATTTTGTTCATCCATTCATCAGCTGATGGGCGTTTGGATTGTTTCCATTTTTGGCTGTTATGAATAATGCAGAATGAACATTTGTGCACAAGTTTTTGTGTGGACTAGGGCTTTCATTTTTCTTGGGTATATAACTAGGAGTGACACATTCGTTCTTGAGTCTCTTCCAACAGTTGAGTATTTTTGGTGAAAGTGGGATCTCAGTTGAAAATCAGTTTCTGGTTGTGGATATGTATGTATATGCCCTGTAATTGTTAAACATACATTTTAATGAAATTTGTTAAGCATTTAAAAGGTATATATACGTCAAGTACCAAATATCGTGTGTGTGTGTGTGTGTCTGTGTGTGTATCTCAGTCTATACTCTTAGGATATTCATATGGTGGTTCTATGAATTGTAAACTTCTGGAAAATGGTATACATTTTACTTCCACCCACCAGTCAAATTTCAGCTACTTAAAATCCACTGAAAGAGAGGAGGGAGAGATGAATAGGTGGAGCGTAGCGGATTTTTAGGGCAGCGAAGCTACTCTGATACTTTAATAGTAGATACACGTCATTATACCCATGTCCAAACCCATAGAATGTATGCCAGCAAGGGTGAACGTTGCTGTAAGCTGTGGACTCTGGGTGATTATGATGAGCCCATGTAGGCTCATTGATGGTAACATATGTACCACCCACTCCATGGGGGACGTTGATGATGGAGGAGGCTAAGCATGTGTGGGGAAGTATGGAAAATCTCTGCACTTTCTGCTCAATTTCACCGTGAATCTAAAACTCCTCTAAAAAATAAAGTCTATTTAAAAACCCATTAAAATATCACAGCAGTTGTGTGTATTTCGAAGGGAATCCTCCACCATTTTGTTTGAACATGACAGATTATGCACCACACAGCAGCCTGGGTTTCGGTGACACTGAGTTTGCCTGTGTATTGGCAGTTCCTCACCTGCTCTGCAAAGCCCTCGGTGACCTGGCCTCTGACCTCTGTCTCCGCTGCACTTCTCTATTCCTGAGTTTCAATGCTCCATTGCCTTTCCATTCTCTCAACCTGCCTGGCTCATTCCTGCCTCAGGGCCTTTGAACCAGCTGCTTCTTTGACCAGCAATGCTCTTCTTCCATATCCCAGCCCGCATTATTATTAAGTCTTAACTCAAATAGCATCCCCTCACTCCCTAACCACTTGCTCTAAATCAGCCGCGCCAGCCTCGCTCTGATTCTGACTGACTTCTCTCAGTGGCATTTATCACAGGCTTCTTTTATCTGCTTGTGAGCATCATGATGGGAATCCACCTACCTTCCTTGTTCCACCTCTGAACAGGTCTGTCAGATATTAAATTAATGTTGGTGGAATGCATGGCCAAGTTGCTTTTCTCCCCCAGAAATTCTGGTACCTGTTAGAGCCAGTGTTCTCCCATGACTCCTGCAGGGAGGGCAGTATCATAGAACTCATCATTTCACCCTCACCCCCAGAAAACCAGCAAAACATAACAAAGCATCATTCTTATTTAATAACTCTCACTTTCTCTGCCTTTTAGAGCTATCATCCCTTGCCCCCCCCCCCCACTCTTCGCAGAGGGATCTGCTACGAGACTGAATGTGTTCACTGCTTCGAGGACCAGGGACCACGGTGGGATTTGCTGTGCTGCCATCTGCAAACAGTAGGTTGGGTGCTTCCTGGTGCTAGATCATAAGTGTGATTTGCGTCCGCTGAAGGTTGGTTGCCTACCAGTTGTCCTGCAACTTCTCGGCTATCTTCTCTTTTCTAGTTAAGACATTTGGAAAATGCCTTAACTCTGAGAATTTCTATTTTATCCTCAAGAGAGTCTTAGATTTCAAGCTGTTTCAGGTGAGTGGATGTTTCCTTACTTGTTGGATTGTTGTCTTAAATGACAGCAAGAGAAATAGAGGTGACACCAAAACTTCCCAACCTCTTTGTGTGACTGCCAAAATACGGCACTCAGTAACTGCCTCAACTGTGCATTAAGAAAAATTAGTGGCACTAAAAATCTTCAAAGAAACATTGGTCAGCTGTGCACCTGTTCAACAACATTACTGAAATGATTACTAGCAAAGTTATTCTGTTTCTGTGCTTTTTAAACTAAGGTCAAAGAGATGTGGTAGTTATACCCATTCTCTGCCCACTGAGGAGGAAGGAAGTTTTCGCGTTCATGATTGACATTGTGCAACTCAACTCACTGCCTAAACTAATTTGAATTTAGTTCCTAGGATAACTTTACTCTTGAAAATATAAATAGGAGTTGCATTTTTAATGCACAAGATTTTCTTTTTCTTCTCTATAGATAGGGCACCTTAGGAGCGGGGCTCAGTTGGCTCTTATGATAGCCATTCTTCTTCATCATTACTAGTTAATGTGGTGTTTGCCTAAAAAGTCTTCAGCCCAAAGATGGACCCCAGGGCCATGTAATCCCAAGTTAATTAAAAATAAATTTTTAGGAATATTTAAGAGTCACTGTTCAGCACAGCATTCCATAGGCGTATTTGTTTGTCTTCTGTAAAATTCAAAATAATTCTAAGAATGTTGCTAGGATTAGAATGCCCATATGGGCCAATACTAGGAATGACAGCTATTTCTGAATATTTGACCGCAGTGATATCTCTCCCTTTGTCTGATAGTGTCTGTCCCATGGAAGCTGGGTAAAGAAAAGAATTCATGTATTCAACAGATACTTACTGAACAATTTCTGTGGGCCAGGCGCTCATTTCAGTGTTGCGAATGAGGCAGTGAACAAAGCAAAATTCCTGCTTTCGTGGAGCTTTTAAAAAGCTCCCAAATAGGGCTTCCATGGTGGCACAGTGGTTGAGAATCCGCCTGCCAATGCAGAGGACGCGGGTTTGAGCCCTGGTCTGGGAAGATCCCACATACCGCAGAGCACCTAAGCCTGTGAGCCACAACTACTGAAGCCCGCGCGCCTAGAGCTCGTGCTCCGCAACAAGAGAAGCCACCACAATAAGAAGCCCGTGCACCGCAACAAAGAGTAGCCCCCGCCCGCCGCAACTAGAGAAAAGCCTGTGCGCAGCAACAGAGACCCAACCCAGCCATAAATAAATAAATAAGAAAAGCCCCCAAATATCCTCAGCAAGCCGATGGGAGAAGGGAGGCGCAGATAACTTGACTCGCTCTCAGGTGTCCTGGGAAAAGCTCCTTCTAGATGGCAGACAGGCACAGATGAAAAGGAGAGAGTTGGAACCTGATTCGGAAAATAAGATAAAGCAATCTTAATGCTCTAGTTTAATCACTGCAAAATAGAGAAGCTTGTTAAAACAATAAACAAAAATCAGGTGCCAGGGTGTTGTGACCTAGGCTTAGAAAAGAAGGATTACTTTTCAAGGATAGCATTTTACTTCATGTTTTTCAGGTTCACAGATTCTGCCCAAATTCTGCCTCCACCACCCCCTCCCAGCCTCAGCTATCTGTGCCTAATGCAGCCTTCCAGAGTATCTCTGTGCACAAATATGAATTCATATTTGCCCCCTTCATAAAGTAAAAGATAGCAAACTATACTTTTGAACAATGTATTTTTTTCTCCTGATATATGTAGGAGGGTTTAACAAATCAGTACAAAGAGAGCGTCCTCATTCTTTTTTTTTTCTTCTCTCAACAGTCACAGAGTGGTCCATTGTATGGATGTACCACAATTTAAATAGTGACCTATTGATGCACATTTGGGTTGTAGCCAATCCTTGCTCTTAAACAATGCCGCAATAAATAACTTTGTGTGTAGGTT
The DNA here is from genome assembly GCF_005190385.1 of Monodon monoceros. NCBI lineage: Eukaryota > Metazoa > Chordata > Mammalia > Artiodactyla > Monodontidae > Monodon > Monodon monoceros. The sequence continues at coordinate 105,628,808 of NW_021703777.1, forward strand.
ATTCTGCATGTACACAATTATATGTGTATAAATTTGCAAAGTAGAATTGCCAGTCATAAAGGATGCGTATAATTTTGATAGCTGTCTTGTCAAATTGCCTCCCAGAGGGGATTTATCTTATTCTCACTCCCTGCTAGAAACTTGTGAGACTAGCTGTCATTTGGGTCGGGATTTTTCACCAATCTGATAAGTTAAATGGTTTCTCACAGTTTCAGTGTAGGAATACTATTCATTCAGAATTTTCAATGGCATTTTTAAGAAGAAAGTGCCCAGAAAAGTAAACAGGACTAGAATTCAGCTCTTTTTATTATGCAAAAAAAAAGGACACTGAAGGCCATCTTAGCTCTTCTACTATGTAAGTTAAGACAATGTCCACGTTAAAAATGCTGCATTTTAAATCCTGAAAATATACAGGGTAAAAGTGCTTCTTAGGCTCTTGATGTACCTAGGTGACCTGCTAAGAGTAAGACCTTTCTCCTGTAGTTTGGTCCTGTATGGTAGCTAATTGAAATAGAGCAGTGTACAAAAATGAGTTAACACAGCAGGTCTGAGACTGCGCTCCTTAGAAACACCCACTTGCAAGGTTGGCCCTTGACTGGTGGTACCTGGTAACTTAGATTTGAGGAGGGTTCCCACCATTTCCTGGTAAGAATGGCTCACTGTGCCTGGACTGTTTGTGCAAACAGTATGGTTTCTGTTGAATGCCTGCTTGCATTCCGGGAGTGTAGAATTCAGGTACATGTCTAGCAGAAGGTTCCTATGTGACCAGCCCTAATAAAAACCCCAGACACAGAGTCACTAATGAGCTTCTCTGGGAGACGATATTTCACAGGTGTTGTCACAACTTCTTGGGGAAATTAAGCACCACCTGTGTGATTCCACTGGGAAAGGACTCTTGGAAGCTTGCTCTGGTCTCCTCTGGACTTTACCCCATGTACCTTTTTCCTTTGCTGATTTGCTTTGTATCCCTCTGCTGTAAAAATAGCCATGAGTACAACTGTATACTGGGTCCTTTGAGTCCTCCTAGTAAATCATCAAACCGGGAGTGGTCTTGGGGACCCTGACCCAGTCAGCTTGCCAAGACTTTAATATTCTCTCTGTCTATATTGGTATTAGTGGTGAGCGACACATATTTTTAGCATGCAATTAATTGACCTTTGACATTGTATCTTGACTTGTAGTCTGTGTTCTATTGTAAAATGTGCTTCAGAGTTCTAACTGTGATTTACATCTAACAAGTGGAGGCAACAAGACGGCGGCTGGATATTGGAGAGTTTTTTTTTTTTTAATATAAATTTATTTATTTATTTTTGGCTGCGATGGATCTTTGTTGCTGTGCGCAGGCTTTCTAGTTGTGGTGAGCGGCAGCCACTCTTCGTTGTGGTGCGCAGGCTTCTCATTGCAGTGGCTTCTCTTGTTGCAGAGCACGGGCTCTAGGCATGCGGGCTTCAGTAGTTGCAGCACGTGGACTCAGTAGTTGTGGCTCGTGGGCCCTAGAGTGCGCGGGCTCAGTAGTCGTGGCGCACGGGCTTAGTTGCTTTGTGGCATATGAGATCTTCCCGGACCAGGGATTGAACCCATGTCCCCTGCATTGGCAGGCAGATTCTTGACCACTGTGCCACCAGGGAAGTCCCATATTGGAGAGTTTTATGTTGAGTGGTGAATCCACAATTGATTCTTCGGTCTTCCCAGTGTCTATACTTAGGCTTAAAAACTTCTTGATTTGGGGCTTTCCCTGGTGGCGCAGTGGTTGAGAGTCCGCCTGCCGATGCAGCGGACACAGGTTCGTGCTCCGGTCCGGGAAGATCCCACATGCCGCAGGGAACAACTTCTTGCTTTAATTTTCTATAATTTGATTATTAGGTAAATGAATTTATTCATATTCTTCTGGATTCATAGCCACAGAATTTTAGCTAGACAGACTGATTTCTAAGTATGCTCTGATTTTAAAGCTTAACTGCAAACCAATAGTTCTGGAAACATCACTTAGCATATCAGATCTTTGTCCAAATAGGACATAAGGTCTAAAGATTGAAGTAAAGCTTATTTTTGCATAATTGTATTATATTAGCATCCCGTTTTAAATTTTTCAAATGGAAAACTGATAAAAGTGTTAAACATAAAGATTTATTTCTTTAAGCTGCTTTTTTTTTTTTTTTTTTTTTTTTTTTGCGGTACGTGGGCCTCTCACTGTTGTGGTCTCTCCCGTTGCGGAGCACAGGCTCGCAACACGCAGGCTCAGCGACCATGGCTCATAGGCGCAGCCGCTCCGCGGCATGTGGGATCTTCCCAGACCAGGGCATGAACCCATGTCCCCTGCATCGGCAGGCGGACTCTCAACCACTGCGCCACCAGGGAAGCCCTAAGCTGCTTTTTAAAAAAGAAATTAGATGGCTTCTGAAGAGAAGTGTTTGTATGGTTTAAAAATACTACATGTAGTCCAGAGCAGTGGTTCTTCATGCTTACGGTTGACGGGTGTATTTTTGTTGATAATAACCAAGATTGAATGACATTGTGACAGCCATTGTTGTTAGTGTTTTACATATAGAACCTCATTTAACTTTGTGAGGTAGCTATTATTAACTCCAGTTTGAGACAGAAAGGGTTTAAGCAATTTGCCCAAAGTTAAGTGATTGGCTGGCCAGAACATGGTAGGACTAGAATTTGAATTTAGGTCATCTTTCTCTATAGGCTGAGCTCTTAGCCACTCTGCTTTCCTGGATCTCATGGTAGCATCTCACTGGTGCTACAGAAAATTGGTTCTTCGAAGACCCTTATACATTTATCCTTGGGTATAGGGATGATCTGGTAATTTTCTGCTGAGAGTAAGAAATGTTCATCTTCTTAGTTTCTAAGTGTCGGAAATCATATGTGGGATCCTTCCAAAACACAAAACGCTCCTTGATCCCATTATCCTGGAGGCAAAATCCAAGTATCATAACAAGGCCTTACCAACCTCTTCATAAGCCAACCTTTCCGCATTTCAGCCAAGCTGACTTTCCTTTTGTTCCCATACACACAAACCACATTCTGCTTTGCTCCTTAAGGCCTTTGCTCGTGCTATTCCTTCTGCCTTAAATAACCCCACCTGTACCTTGCCTGACTTTTCTTCATCCTTCAGATCTGAATTGAAAAGTCCTTCTTCCAGGAAGCCTTCCCTGACTTTCCTGAACTGAGGGGCATGTGTGCCCCTGTAGCATCTTAATTTTACTATCCAAACATTTATCTCCTCGTGTTGTAGTTATTTGTTTCCCCAACTAGACACAAGCTGTGTGAGGGCAGGGACTAGGTTTGTCTGGTTTACTTGGTCATAACAGGCACTCAGATAGCAGACATTCAAATACCTAAATGAAGGTTAAATAAGATTTTGAAAGATGAGGCAGAATTAGCAATTTAGGGACTTCCCTGGTGGTGCAGTGGTTAAGAATCCGCCTGCCAATGCAGGGGACACAGGTTCGAGCCCTGGTCTAGGAAGATCCCACATGCCGCGGAGCAACTAAGCCCACCATGCGCTACAACTATTGAGCCTGTGCTCTAGAGCCCGTGAGCCAAACTACTGAGCCCGCGCGCCACAACCATTGAAGCCCGTGTGCCTGGAGCCCGTGCTCCACAACAAGAGGAGCCACCTCAATGAGAAGCCTGCGCACTGCAACGAAAAGTAGCCCCCGCTCGCCACAACTAGAGAAAGCCCATGCGCAGCAACAAAGACCCAACACAGCCAACAACAACAACAAAAAATTAGCAATTTAGCTTTCGGAGTACACAAATGCAATAAACTGTGGTGGTGTCATAGATGAAGCTCTACTCCCATTAATTATCCGAATTCTTCAGTTATAGCATGGGAACGAACATTCTTTTGTTACTGAAGCTCGCATTAAGCAGGTAGTCAGCAACAACTTCATGAGCTTAAATGCTAAGCTTTCTGCTGGTAGTTTCATTTCCCAAGTCTAAACTGCATTTTGGGAATCTGAAGAACGAAGCTCTGTATCCCCAGTTATATGCATGAGCCTAAACATCTCATAGGGCTGCAGCAGGTCCACTCGTGAGCTCTGAACCCCAAATTGGGAGAATCTGCTTACACATGGTTAAGGACTTAACGATACTTTGGAGAGCGATTCACCCCCCATGTTGCTTGCCAGCAGTAATTGTAACCTGCAGTTATCCAGTTGTAGATCATGAGAGTACCCATTTCTTAAATCTGCTATGGAATTTGTCTGGTGGACTTCAAGAAATTTTTAGACATGGAAACAAATTTTTCCCTAAAAATACCTTTCAAAAAGAAAATGTTTTGGAGAAGATGAAGTTTTAACATATTTAAGATGAAAATCTTTGCTAAGTAAACTTATACATCCCTTTGTCAAGAACAAAATAAAACATCTATTATTCATTATACTTTTAATAGTACTTGAAGATATCAGGCATACTGAAACCCCTGTTTAGGATGAATATTATTTGATGAAGGGAAGAAGAAAACTTTCTAAATTATATTTGTCCCCTTCAGTCCATTAGCATTAAATAAATTTAGGATTCAGGACTTTCCCACTAAGATTAGAGGTAACATTTAGGCACATGCTTACAATCTTACTTTCTGTGTCCATAGCTCACATGGCTGAAAAGGACCAGACAAAAAAGCAACATAGTATCTAGTATGTGTACATGTGTGTGGCTTTTTTAAAACCACTTTCCCCCTTTGAATATTTAATGCATAGAAATGATTAGTAAGAATGGTAAATCCATAAAATCTTAGGGAACTAGTAATAACTGGTGGAAGAAATTACATACGATGCAAACCCAGAGTGTTTTATTCTAGATTTTTGGCTTCTAGAGTGACCTAGGCATGCGTGCTACTTTATGTTTAAAGACAAAACTCAGCAAGGTGACCTTAGGCTGCCAGTGACATTTATTTATTTACTTATTTTTGGCTGCGTTGGGTCTTCGTTGCTGCATGCGGGCTTTCTCTAGTTGCGGGGGCTACTCTTCCTTGCAGTGCATGGGCTTCTCATTGCGGTGGCTTCTCTTGTTGCGGAGCACGGGCTCTAGGCGCACAGGCTTCAGTAGTTGTAGCTCGCGGGCTCTAGAGCGTAGGCTCAGTAGTTGTGGCACACGGGCTTAGTCGCTCCGCGGCATGTGGGATCTTCCCAGACCAGGGCTCGAACCTGTGTCCCTTGCATTGACAGGCAGATTTTTAACCACTGCACCACTAGGGAAGCCCTGACATTTATTTATATTCACAGTGGTGTTTGAGGGTGAACCCCTTCAATTCTGAAGCTACTTGTATTATGGTATCAATTCAGGTAAAAAGACAGGTATATGTAAAGGTGTAATACTTTTTCTGGCCTGAAATATGGCCCACCAAATGAGTCAACCCTCTGGTTGACTGAAAAAAATTCCTTCTTTGACTATGAGGTCAGAATTAGTGACTCAGGGCTGTTCAGGAATATATAAACTATGAATTCATGAGAGAATTAATTCTTATAGGGATGGCAAGTAACTTCCATGACAGCCTATAATTCCAATTCACTTTTATATGTAAGAATCCTGTAATTGCTTTTTGTGTTAAAGCTCTTCTTCAGAACGCAATAGAAAAAATAATGTAGCCTGTATTTCAGCTACAAGAGATCTGTAGATTCTGTGCACAGCATAGTGGCATTTGAATTCCCTGACTTGAAAAGAATTGAAGGAGCCTCTGCTCCCAGTGACATGGAAAAGAACAGTGTCAAGGTTAAGCATGAAACCCACCGTCTAGTGCTGGGAGGAGTTCGCACCGAATAAATATCTGTCCTGCATCTGACTGTACCTGTGCCTGAGTCACTTTCCTCCTGCCAAACACAAACAGGTTACTAGGCAACAGGAGTGATTCAGACACTCTAAACATGTCACCACAGTGAAATGTCCATCTGCAAGATTTCCAGGAAATGCCCTTCTTGTAAGTCACTGGGGAGCTAGATAAACATTCACACAGGCACCGAAGGCATCAGATGACCCAGAGCTAGTAGCTGTGTGTTAAATTGTAGGGCCAGCTAATATCTGGAAGGAAGTCATCTCTCAGGGCAAACACAGACTGTTATCTGCATGGTAACTGTGGGAAGGAAACATGGAGGAGAAAAAGGTGTAATCTCTCCCCAGAAGGACTCATGGGGAAGGAAATCCATTGCTCTTGGGGTGGGAGGGGGGAATAAAAAGCACATTCCAGATTGTTAAAGTAGACCAAGATTTCAGAAAACCTAGCAGAGTGGCTAAGATTGCCTGGGTTCAGATCCCACCTTTGACCACTTGCTGGATTTCTGGGTTTCACTTCCTCATGCCTCACATGGAGGTGGTAATGGTACCTACTCTGTAAGGTGGTTGTACGTATTAACATGTTGATGTTGGAGAAGCTCCAATGCCTGGTATCATAAGCTCTGGGGAAGTGTAATCACGTCCTCCATCCTCCAGGCATCTCCCTAATTAAGGGGTGGGGGCAGAATTGTGTAGGAATGAAGGAAAACCCAAAAATAGGTGAGAACTTTTCAGGGATTTATCTATTCTTTTTATCATTTTGAGAACTGCAATTATAGAAATTACAGCATCTTTTAAGAAACGTCTCCAAGGGTTTTCAGCATTACATACTTTGAAAATTATTTATATATTGATAAAGTACATCAGGATTATGCAGGGGGAGGAGGATATAATCATGGAGATTGCTTGGGGGCTTCCAGGGTATCAGTAATATTCTGAAACCATGTATGGGTTTTTGCTTTACTATTTTTTATACTTGATGTTTTATCCCCCTCTTTATATAAGATGTATTATAATTAAAAATGCAGTCACCCAAAGTAAAGCACTCTTAAGTTGGGTGAGATGTGGGGGTCTTGTATCCCATATGGAAATTATAATTATGCAGATCCATTATTGACTCCTTCAGAAAAAGAAAGGTGCTGGTGGTATTTTGGAAACGGGTGAGATAGAGCTGGAGTCTTTCAGTGTGTGAACTGACACGTTCGTTCACAGCCATTCTAGTGCCTCTGAATGCCAGGCCCTTGGCTGGTGGCCACATTGACACAAATCAGACGTGGACTGTCCTTGCACCTTCTAACCCAGCAGAGGAGATACCCTGTGTAGGCTGCAAACTACAAACCGTAGGCTAGACTAAAGAAATGGGAGGAGCATAGGTAAGGGGAGAAAGGCATGGCATTGAATCCCAGTCTGATCTTTTAAGAGTTCTCACTTCCCTTGAATTTATTTTTTGAAGGGAAAGCAGAACATTAGCAGATTGGATTGAGAATATGTTGCTGCACGTTGGGCTGGGCTTAGTGGCACGGCAGTGCTGCGGTGACCTGAGAGAGTTGTGAGATTAGGAACTGTTTTTCCTCCTGAATTTGTAGAGTCTGGTTCTATCAGGTGGGGATGCATCCCAGGGAGGGATCCACTGTAAAGTCAAGTGAAAGAAGGGGATTAGAGAAGTGCCTCTCAGGGTTGTCTCAAGAGCTCAACATAGTAGTCCATGGTGTAGCACTAGTACCTGACACCATTTTATTCAATAACCATACAGATTTCTTTATTACCAAATTAGCAGCCAAATGACTTAAGGTTAACTTTTAACTTAGACAAATCCGTTTAACTCTAAAATTTCTCACTTTCCCTAAAGCCACAATGTAAAGTGCTTCATTCACTGAATTTAGCATTGAAGGTAGCATTGTTTTATATTGAGTCTTATACCTTGAATAACTTTCTGAGTGTAGAATATTAATTTTGGGGAAATACTTCTTTTTTTTTTGGCCACTCCGCACGGCATGTGGGATCTTAGTTCCCCAACCAGGGATTGAGTCCGTGCCCCTTGCATTGGAAGCATGGAGTCCTAACCACTGGACCGCCAGGGAATTCCCAGGGAATGCTTTTAAGTTTGACTTGTTTTATAAAGAACCTAGAGTTTTCCCATTAATTAATTATTCAATAATTAATTATTGAAGATAATTGGTATACAGTAATTTATATAAGTTACAAGTGTGCAATATAGTGATTCACAATTTTTAAAGGTTATACAACATTTATAGTTATTATAAAACATTGGCTATAGTCCCTCTGTAGTACAGTATATCCTTGTAGCTTATTTTATAGGTAATAGTTTGTACCTCCCATTAATTTAGATTCTCAATCTTTCATCAGGAATCTTTATGTTATTTGATGGAAAACTGTATTAACCATTATTCATAAAAGCTTACTGAACCAACATAACTTATTTTCAGGAACACAAGAAGCCATAAATAATGCCTCAAATGATTCAGATGTACTTTGATGGAGTTCACTTAACTTTATTTGTTGCAAAAATGTTTGCAGTAGGAATTTGTTATTTTAAATAATGAGGTTCTAACACATGATCGGCTGCTTTTCTAAAGTTATTTGTTCCTCTGCGTGTGTGTGTATGTGTGTGTGTGTGAGAGAGAGATGTGTGATATTAAAAGTGGAATAGTCTGCTACCCAGAAAAAAAAAATCAATCTAGGATTGCTAATCCTAATTACCAGAGAAATCTAGTCTTATTTGACTCTGTAAATTGTCTGCCTTTAATCATTAATGCTAGTAGAATAGGTAGTTTAACTCTTCAAATCAAGATATACAGTTTCCAGTTACTTGGAACATTTTTACTTCTTAATTTTTAATATTTCATAAAAGGCCTTTTAAAATATAGTTTATACTAATTTGTATTATTTCCTAATTTTGAATCTGCCTCCACATAGTGGTCAGTTGGTATAATAAAGAATAGTACTTGATTCTTTTATACCCTTTGGTGTTGGTCCTGAGCTGACTCAATAACTTTCTATTTACCTTGCATCTAATTAACCACTTCTTATTCTATGGGATAGGACCTTTCACTTCAACCTTATGAAATTATTTTCTTCAGTTTTAATGTCTTATTTCTTCTCTATTTAATTAACCTGAGGTCAGAAGCTCTTTGTTAAAATTTTATTTAATTGGCTTCAATCATGGTAGGAAAGGGGTTCTGCATCAGGCCCCCCACAAAAGTCTTCTTACTCCATACAGATGCCCAAATAGTGGATGGAACCTAATGGGTGATTCTTCCATGAATTTATTTCCCTTTTCATGTGGTCTCTTCTGACAGGATGACTTCTGACATTGAGAAATAAAGACATAAGCTAACAATTTTAAAATTGTAATGTGCCAATGGCCAATCATTTAACAGAGTCCCCTATTTGAGAATGTGAGACAGGTAAGGCAGAAGAAACTGAGGACCAAGGGGATTGCTTTAATTCTCATCAAGTAGTAGAGTCAGGGTTAGAACCCAGATCTTAGGATTCTAAGATGTTACCGTACATGGTTGACCTGTATTTATTTTTTTTCTGGTATTAGCAAGGGCATATCTTAGGCGCCATGGTTATTGAGTGAACTTTTGTTGTTCATTGTTTTAATAAACTCATGTGGACCTGTTACGCATAAATTACCTGCATCAAGCTAATTAAAATGCCAAAACGTTTTAAACCTTTGAGAGGATCGATGTCTCACCCACAGGACCAGTCTCGTGGTGCTCTGAGCACTAAGAGGAAATACCTAGACCCTCTGGTGGTTAGTACACTCTTTGTCAGTAAGGTACCTTACTCTACTTCTTTTCTTTCTGTGAGAAATGAGATTTTTGTTTGCTTTCTTTAACCGTCTTTGGTGGAATCACCAAAAATACAATAATCAATTGACTTCACAGTGTGAATTAGATTTGTGAAAGCCCCAGAGAAATCTTCTCGTCTACCTAGCTATTAGGCATGGCCTTATTTTTGTAGATAAGGGAAAGCTACCAGAGTGGTCAACCAACATTTCCAAGAAAACTTTCTGACGGTTGATCTTCAAATATAGGTTTCTGATTGCACTTTGGTGAAAATCTATGCAGGGAAAGCCTGTTTATTTAGCCAGTTATCTGTTGAAGTACACTAATGTCCTTGATGAGTGCATTTTTGTTTTTAGAGTTGGTGCCACTTTTAGAATAAAATGAAGCAATTATCTGCTCCAGTAACAATAGGATTCTGAGCTTTTTTTAGAGTTAGCTCTTTTGCCACTAGCTCTTTTGTCCCTGTCGCTACCACACCCAGATATTTGCCAAATATCAAATTCACATTTGAAAGCTTCATGATTATTAAATATAATGTTTATGTGATTCTGTGGATTTTCTTATTACTGAAATCTTTGCACTGATGTCTGATTTGCCTCTCTAGAACACCATTTATAAGAGGTTTGTATAATAATTGTGCATGAATATATAGTCAAAAGGCAAAGTAACAAATGGTGACCGTACCATGAAAATGTCAGACACAAAGCACCCCAGAGGGGAAGGTTGGTTTCTATCTAACAAGCAGGAAGTTATAAATTGGCATTTGTCTTTCAACGGGGACACTAGGTTTTGTAACCTCTCTGGGCAGTGAGTGCTGTGTTTGACAATTCATTTCTGAGTCCAGGAGTTGTAGCAAGAAAGGTTGTTTGGAGGAAGTGACATCTAAGCTGGAACCTGAAGCATGAGAGGCAGGTGAGCAAGCAGGAGGGTAGGGGCGAGAGGAGGTTCGGGCTGCTGAAAAATTATATGGAAAGGCCTGGTAAGAGGAGATATTGCATGTGAAGGGAACAGAACTTAAGCAGTTATGTCTGGAAACACAGGATTTAGGGAAAGGAAAAAAAGAAAAAAAACGACTCACAAACTGAGCCTGAAAAGGAGGGCAGAGGCCAGATTATGAAGGTCCTTGTAAGCAGTGTCACCCGTCAGAAGGACACACCAGCATCTGAGAAGCAGTCTGGGGAAAAAAGATAATTGGGGAAAGGTGATCTGACCAGATATTTGTCATTAAGGAAAGAAAGTTTATTTTGTTTACCTATAACGGCATTAGTGTTCTGTTATTTTTGCTTTTGTTTTTGTTTTTTTAAAGAGAGCCTTGAAGAGGCATACTGAAATATTTACAAGTGAAATGATGTTTGGGATTGTTTCCCAAAAAACCCAGGGTAGGGGATAGATGAAATAGATTTCCCATGATGATCATTGTAGCTGGTGAGGTTTGCTGTATACTATTCTCTCTACTTTCAATACAACATTTGAAATTTTCTATTATAAGGTGTTTTGTTTTTGTTTGTTTTTTGTTGTTTTTTAAGTCAAAATAAGCAATGGACTTTTGGCCATAGGGAGCCATCTAAGGGCTTTAAGGAAGCCAGTAAAGCAGGAAATGGACTGGGAACAAAACCAGAGAGGGAGGGAGTGCTGCATTAAGTACTTGCTCAGTCCTTTTCCCACAGTGACTGTGGCGCTTCAGTTTCTCCTTGTGCAAGATTCATAACTTCAGGTCTTCTTAGTGACCTGTTCTCTATTATCCACTTCTTCTTAATACTTTCACTTTGTATTCAGTAGTCCAAAATACTAGTAGTACCCGATACTCCTAGTACTACATCAGCTTTCTTTTTATTAAAAAAAATTTTTAATGTATCTTTTTGGTGGATGGATTTAATCCATTAAAAATTTGTTGTAGCTATTGATATGTTTGGACTAATTCACGCCTTCTGTAAGGAAGGGTGTTTGTGAGCTGAACTAAGCTAGAGAGAGCAGAGTTAGGTGGATAGTTGGAAGATTAAAATGCACAGGACCTGGGGTGATTGGCAGGGCAGCAGAGGAGGGGGTTTGAAGCCCAGATGATAACTAAGGTTTTATTTACCCTACAAATAACCCCCCCCAATGGAATTCCTTCATTTCCTTTAAAGATACCCCCCATCAACCCATCATCCTTTTTGACGTTCTGAAGAAGTACCTCTAAAGTATATAAACATATTAACCAGAATGTCATTTTTCGTCTTGTTCAGTACAAGCCTTGGAAACGGGCTCGCAATCTTCTAATAACTTTATTGCTGCGGATTAAGCTGCAGAAGAAAAAAACGAAAACAAAAAACGAGAAAGTGAAAAACTTCTAGGCTGTTACTTTGTTTCAATTTATTTTAAATATAGGTTTTTGATAACTTTTTTTTTCAAAAACAATTTCAAGTGAGTATTTACAGTCAAATACTTTTATTTATATAGAGTCATCAATGAAAATTACATTTAATGGAAATAAGATTAAATATGGAATTACACCTTTTAGCTTCCTGGTACTAACTGAGCATTCAGTTTATAGCGTTTCCCGACTACCTCTTGGCATGAGGTTGAGGTTTAGAGACAGTGCTTTTAATCATCCTGTGTTTTTCTAAACCTGCTTCACTCTGTAGAAAACAGTCTGACCATAGTTTACTCCCAAGGATAGACCAGTGCTAAACCTAATAGAATGATTTTCTATTCATTACTGATTAGTGGAACTTGGCATTTTAAAAAGCTGTTTAAAAAAAAAAAAGCTATTCTAGTTTTTAAAATTTTTGTTTTCAGTTTTCATCTATATACCCTAGACTTTTAAAGTTTCTAAGACATATATATATGTTTCCCTCCCCATCCTCCCCTTTTATGTTCATTATTTGAATTTTCTTTTTACTTTTACTTCTATCAGGTACCTGGTTTTACTAAACTTCAAATGCTATTTCAGGCTCTTCTCTAATTTGTAAAAGTTGTTTTTATTGCTCATTGGTCTTTTTAAGTGACTTCTGGGTGGAAGGGGGAGGGTGGGAGTTACTTAATCAAAAACCTCTTGAGGATAGGAGCCAGCCTTCTCTTCAGCTTACCTTCCTGAGCACTTAGAGCCGAATTCCACACAGAATGGAAGGCCAGAAATAGTTCTCCTGGTTGGCCCGCCATTCATTTGCCTCACCTTCCAGGCTTTCAGCAGTGTCGCAACATTTGCTATGTATTTAACCTTTGAGTATTGCTTATCTTGAGTTTGGTCGCTCTGTTTCATTAAACAGCTTTTTAAGTTTTCTATATCTGTAGTTTCTATCCTACCTATTTAAGATAAAATAAAATTTCTGCATCGAAAGTCAAATTGAGTTCTGAATCCTTATTAGATATTTGATAGCTTCAGCTCTTCTGTCCCCACATAATATCTTTCTTTTTATTCTTCCTGTGTTTATATAATAATATTGCATCTTGAACCTTTTCTTAAATCCTCATGTGGGTTAAACATTTCTTAGAAGATGCCCTGGGGTGATCAATTTTTTTAAAAGTCAATTATGACTTCTAAAAAAACAGAATAGAGGGCTTCCCTGGTGGCTCAGTGGTTGAGAGTCCGCCTGCCGATGCAGGGGACACGGGTTCGTGCCCCGGTCCGGGAAGATCCCACGCCGCGGAGCGGCTGGGCCCGTGAGCCATGGCCGCTGAGCCTGTGCGTCCGGAGCCTGTGCTCCGCAACGGGAGAGGCCACAGCGGTGAGAGGCCCGCGTACCGCAAAAAATAAAAAACAGAATGGAATTAGAATACTGTAAACATGCATACATTATTTCAATCTATTAGAAATGGAAAGGACTCAAAAGCAAAAATCCACAACTGAGTATGGGAGCATTTTCGGTGGAATTCCTTTTTAGTTTTAAAAAGTTGTATTTGTGGGACTTCCCTGGTGGTCCAGTGGCTAGACTTCATGCTCCCAATGCAGGGGGCCTGGGTTCGATCCCTGGTCAGGGAACTAGATCCCACATGTCACAACTAAGAGTTCGCATGCTGCAACTAAAAGGTCCAGCATGCTGCAACTAAGACTGGGAGCAGCCAAATAAATATTTTTTAAAAAGTTATATTTGTGCAGGTTTCTAGAAGCTATTTATTGTAATTGGGTCTCAGCAGGTTGGAACATAGATGTTCTTGATGATCTTTTGACTTGATGGTGTACTGATTTTTTTTTTTCTGATAACGAGTATTCATTTAAAAATTTTAAATTGAGTGTTGCCTCATAAGCCTGGTGATCTAACTTTGAATAACCCTCCTGATTTATTTTTCTTCATAGCACTATATATATATTTTTTAATAAATTTATTTATTTATTTTGGCTGTCTTGGGTCTTTGTTGCTGTATGCGGGCTTTCTCTAGTTGGCAACTAGTGGGGGCTACTCTTTGTTGCGGTGCACGGGCTTCTCATTGTGGTGGCTTCTTTTGTTGTGGAGCACAGGCTCTAGGTGCTCTGGCTTCAGTAGTTGTGGCACGCGGGCTCCGTAGTTGTGGCTCGCGGGCTCTAGAGCGCAGGCTCAGTAGTTGTGGCTCACAGACATAGTTGCTCCGTGGCATGTGAGATCTTCCCAACCCGGACCAGGGCTCAAACCCATGTCCCCTGCATTGGCAGGCGGATTCTTAACCACTGCGCCACCAGGGAAGCCCCAAAACACAACATTCTTAAGCATATACTTTTTATTGCAGTTAATTGAGGCTGAGTGAAGACATGAAATAAAGAGATTTCAGTAAATACATATTTCTGTGAAAACAACAGCAACAACTATATGTGGTTTCCAATACTTTTAGCTATAAAATGCCACATTGGTAATGAAAATGTTTTTAAATGTGGCCTCTACACAAATGTAGGAAGGAAAAAAATCTCATACTCCTGCCACTTGGACAACCATTCTTAATATTTCAGTGTACTTGTGCACTGACTGTTCTGTACGTGCGTTTTTTACATATTTGAAATTGTATGAACCAAAATTAACTCTGTCAATACTTCTATAATTAAAATAGCCATTAGCATTTTCCTGATTGTAAGAATGATTAATGTGGAAAATTAGAAAATACAATCCAGAATAAAGAAAAAATTAAAATCACCCATAAATTCATCAAGCAGTATTAATATTCGGTATATTTTCTTCAGACTTTTAAAAATATATATGTAACATACGTCTGTACATTGCTGAAATCATACTGTAATTTCCTCATCATTAAAATCTTAAGCATAATTTTAATAAATTATTTGAGAATACAGTTGTATCTAGATATATGGGTGAATACTTTTATCATAGAAAATTTGGAGAAAATAGGAAAGTACCAAATAAAACAAAAATAATTGGTAAATCTGGTAAATTGGTAAATAAAACAAAAATAATTGGTAAATCTCACAACCAGCATTAACACCTTACCTTTATTTTGGTGTATTTATTATTAACTTGTTTTTTAAAAATGTCATACATTTACATTTTAAGAAAATAAGAATATGGTACTGTTTTTTAAATAGTAAGTTTAATGAATTTCATGGATCCTTCAAAATGTCTACTCTAGACATTTAGACTGTTTTAATGTTTCACTGAATGTATTTTTGGATAATGTTTTTTCTGTATTTAAAACTTGTTCCAGAATAAATTGTCAGTAATAGTTATTATAATATGTCAAGAAGTAGAAGCATTTTTTAAAACTCATCATGTGTTTAAAAAGAGATTTTCAAAAAAATTGTACCGATTTATGATCCTACCAGTAACTCGTATTTTGTATGCTTCTTTCTGATTACAGCTTAAACTACATTTTGATGGGCTTTGTTTCAAGGTAACTTCCCAGTGTCCTCATCCACGGGTTACAATCGGGTAGAAGCTTGCGTATTTAATCTGTCAACGAGACGTTCTGTAGGAAGTTTTTGTTTTTAGAAATTGGGAGACATTTAGTCGCAGAAATTCTTTTCTTAGGATTTGTCAGAGGAGGTGTAGGAAGTAAGGTAATGGACTCTGGCAGTTTTATCCTTTACTTCTGTTTCCTTTCCTGACCAATCTTCACTCACTGCATGGATAAACCAGCAAAAATCATTCTCTGCTCCTCTTGTCTCTTTCCATGTTCTCCAAGTGGCTTTCTTTTTTGCGGTACGCGGGCCTCTCACTGTTGCGGTCTCTCCCGTTGCGGAACACAGGCTCCGGACGCGCAGGCTCAGCGGCCATGGCTCACGGGCCCAGCCGCTCCGCGGCATGTGGGATCTTCCCGGACCGGGGCACGAACCCGCGTCCCCTGCATCGGCAGGCGGACTCTCAACCACTGCGCCACCAGGGAAGCCCTAGACTCAGGATTTTAATCTTTTTAGTTACTCTTTTGCTGCCTCTTCCCCACGTGTGCCATTCTTTATGTTGGAGTTATATGCAGAAACCAATGCCTAGGTTGGAAGCGTTGGTCAAATAAGTGCTTTTTGAGAAAGAAATAATTTATTTAAATACAACATAGTAATTTAAGTTCTGGAAGCCAAATATAGTGACCTTAATGGCTTTGGAGAAGGTATGGCTTTTTATAGCCTCATACCATTTGAAAGCAATGGGTTATTCGGCCAGTCATTGCAAAAAAACCTTTTTGTGGTTGGCATAAGAGAATGAGAAATGAGGGCTTTATACAGACCTTTCTGGGTCTTCCATGCTTGCTTTCTTTTCCTACTTTGTCCTTTCCTTATATGAAACCATGCTCTGCCTTGAGAATGCCAGATGGGCTGCAGCACAGGACTTTAAAACCCAAAGAGTTGTCTAGCCTTCCTGCTCCCCACTTGCCTTTGCCCTCTACCAAAGCCTGTAGAACACCACACCTAAATTGCAACAAGCAGATGGGACTAACCTGTTGAAGGTGCAGATTCTAGAAGCTTCCTTTTCCTTAATTTTTCAGCATTTAATTCTTGCTAACAGGAAGTGTTCCCCTTAACGTCTTAGGCTATATTAAGCGATTTTTTGCACTTGTTTCGTTGGTACAGAGCACTAAGCAGAAATATAATAACAAGTAACCCATTGCATTTTAAATACATATTGCACTGTCCTAATTCTAGACTTTAGACCTCTACAAGGAAATTGTGTTAAAGTGTACCTAGGTGCAGTTTCTGAAGCAGCACTGGGGATTGAGTAAGCTTCCTGTTCTTAGGCATCTGCCTCTGTTTACAACTACGAAATGTACTAAGTGTACTAACCGCAAGCTCCGGGTTAAATGTTTCTGCTGAAGTCTGGCCTTTGCCTCCACACTAGAGCAGGATTATTTAACTCCTTTCTATGGATTCTTGCTTAAAGGTGATTGCGCTCAAATCTCAAAACAAAGTGTTAATATTGTCTTCTAATGCACTAGGGAACAGCAAGCAAAGTTTCAAGATGTCATTTTTTTGAATACTCATTTAAATAGCCTGTTAATAGTATTTTATGCAAACTTTTGAAATTGTATAAAATATACACAAAGTTTTGGTCACCACGTGGTAGAGGGAGAAATCAACAGGTGTATTTTATAATAATCTGAAAGGCATGTAGTAAAGGAGCTTTATTAAAGGAAAGAATTATGAAATTATTTTTAAGGAACTTTTTTTTCTTCTCATGGTTTTCCTATAATATTTAAGATACTATGCTTCCAACAAATCTAGAAAATTTGTTGTTGACAAAGAAATATACTGTTGACTTTGTGGTTTATTTATTTATTTAGCATGAGATCTCTAATATAGTTTAGAAAACGTTGTGTGGTTTGGGAGTATAGTGTTAAGCTCTTAGACCTAGCTTCCGCATTTCTCTCTTTCTCAAACCAGCCACTGTTGTTGGGAGAACATGTAAGCTCCACTGTCATTTAAAAATATTAAATGGAGTAGTTTTTTAATGGTTTTCAGAAACCTCTCACTTCAGTAGGTAATCTGTGCAGACTCCTATTACAGAGTAATAAGTATTAAAACCTACGGGAATCAGTTTCTAGGTATATAAACCTTTGGGGTATATAAGGAAAGCTAGGAATGGAGAAACATAATTACCACTGCTGTTCAGTTAGGCTGTTAGATTTAACCTTTGTGATAAAGCCCCCAGAGTGTTTCTACTAAACCAGTGCCAGCAGCTTTTGTTTGACCATTAAACATGGAGCCGGTGGTGCCAGTTAGCGCAGAATGATTCTCTGACCAAACATCTCCCTGGCAGGGTTGCTCGGGAATTAACGGAATCACAGTTCAGGTTGTTAAAAGTACAAATGTCTTTGTTTAAATTATTGGGGACTTCTTTTGCTTACCTGCTGAAGTAGTTATAAGCATTTTACCACAAACACAAACCTTCAACCCGCCTTACTTATTCTCCGGGGACATGGGTTTATCATACTGGCTGTAAATTCATAAAGGGGTGGGAAGTAAAATATGCCTGCCTTGTTGTTTTTTCTCAACACTGAAAACACCCAGGCAAAGGAGGAAGAAACCACCTGGAAAGCCCATCCACCCCCATGCTCCGGAAGTTCTCTAAGCTCCTAGATGTATCAGGAATGGAGGTGGGGAAAGGGGTTTGGGGCAAGCGTAATCCAGTATTTGGGGAAAATGTGTGATGTTCCCCCACTCTACCCCTTAACTCTCAAAACCTCTGATTTAGGGTATTTCCCAAAGAAATACAAAGGATTATTTAAATATTCCCTAGTCTTTCACCTTGTTTTACAGCCCTCTTCTCTCTTCAGGGTCCTGTCTGTCTGTGTGTTTACTTATCTAATCTAATCTAATCTGTTCATCTACCCCCTCATTCCTTTATTCATTTGTTCGTTCATTCTCCTTACCACATGTTCCACATTGTACCAGGGATTGTTAAGTTGTCTTTCCCTGGGTCTCCACCTCTCTTTAAGATTCCTCTCCTGGAATCAGATCTGATCTTCGGAATTCTCCAGCCACAAATAAAAAGATGAACAGGAAATAGAATTAAAACATCCTATGAAACATTTTGCATGTCAGGTTTTCGTGAAGGTACTTTATTCTATCAAACTTAGTGATGTCAGAAACAGTTGCTCCAGGCTGAGTGCCGTACCGCCCTCTCAGGCTGCCCTGTGGACTGCAGATTATCCCTTCCTGTGAAATACTCCCAGTCCCACAATTTGTTTTCAAATTTGCACAGCTAACATTTGCTCTGTGTAAATAAGTAGTATGCATTTCAACAAGTATTAAATGGTCTACCTTGCCAGTTAAAGTGATCAATTTTTTTTTTTTTTTTGGTGAGAAAGAAAACAGATCATCTCTTTTTCCTTGGGATCCAACTCATAGTAAATTTTGATGAATTCTGTTAGAAAATACTTCTGTTTTTTTGTCACTTCATATTATTTAGTTCCAAGTTTATTTTCGGAGCAGTTTACACAAATTTTGTAAAACAGTTTGCATTTTATTGGCTTGTTCTTGATCCTGTCTGTAGAAAACTTTAAAATGTGTGTTATTTCCACGTCACTGCTAAAGAAGTGCTCAGCTGGTAAGTACAGCACTTTAAAGGGATAAGCAAGCCTGGAATATAATAACAGAACATGGGTTAGTCCCTGGTTTCTAATTCTTTAGAAACCATATATCTCCATGGGCTATAGCTTTAAAAAAAAACGTAATTGAGTTATAACTTTCATCCTATAAAATTCATGTGTTTTAAGGATACAATTAAATGATTTTTAGTAAATTTACAGAATCATGCAACCATTGTCACGATCTAATTTTAGAACATTTCCGTCATTCCCCCAAAGAAACTTCCAGCCTGTTTGCCGTCACTCTCCATTCCCACCAGCAACCACTATTGATAGGCTTAGTCTTTCTTTTATAACAACTGGATGCAGAACTATAGTTGTCCAGTCTACCTTAGTGTGAGATAGTAAATTAGTACCGAAAATCAAAACGTCTATTCTCTACCCAAGCATATCTCTTCCAGAGTTCAGAATTACAGTCATGGGTAGCTGCTTTTTCAATTCTATCTTTTAAATTTAAAAAAAAAAAAAAAAAAGTTTTTTTTCCCCCAGTCCATTCTCAGAATAGTGTCACAAGCTGCCTTACCCACCTGTCCGTTTCCCTAATTTAAATCTATCATACTTGTACAGATGTGGGACCTGTCATGGTATGACAAGGCCTCTTTTCCATGTTCCTTTTGTTGGGAAAGTATTTCACAAATATACGCAATAATTTTTGAATAAACAGTGGATCTTCTTTTCAGTTTTCAAGGACTTGTTAGTAAAAATATTTAACAAATTTTATGGGTGTTTCTGAAATTAGAATGTCATGACTCAAAAGGCACCCTTGTTTCTGTAAGCATATTAATGCCTGTCCATTTTAGGCAGGAGGATTTTTACAGGTAAATTAAGCTCTAAGAATGTTAATAAGGAAAAGCTAAGATGTCTTGGTCTCTGCAAAAACTTTTATAGGCATAAAACTTCTTAGCTAAAGTGGATGCTGTTAACATAGCAATATACCTATCTTATAAATGTAATATAGTGGTTTGTTAGTTACAGTAATTATAATTAAATGGCAAGTATGGGTAACAGGGAAATACTTAACAGGCTCCTTCCCTCTCCCCCCCAAGAGAGGTGATTTATATATTAAATTTTCTCTAAGTTTATATTAATTTTTGCAAAATTATGAAGATTTAAAAACGCCTGTAAAGTTATCTGGAGACTTTCCTATGTATTTTATGTATCTCTCTGTTTTAAAAAAGCTTGTCATTGATTATCTCAATCTTTTTTTTTTTTAACAAATTTATTTATTTATTTATGGCTGTGTTGGGTCTTCGATGCTCCGTGTGGGCTTTCTCTAGTTGCAGCGAGCGGGGGCTACTCTTTTTTTTTTTTAACATTTAACACAATTTTTTAAAATTATTAATTTATTTATTTTTTGCTGTGTTGGGTCTTCGTTTCTGTGCGAGGGCTTTCTGTAGTTGTGGCAAGCGGGGGCCACTCTTCATCGCGGTGTGCGGGCCTCTCACTGTCGCGGCCTCTCTTGTTGCGGAGCACAGGCTCCAGACGCGCAGGCTCAGTAGTTGTGGCTCACGCGCGGGGGCTACTCTTCGTTGCGGTGCGCAGGCTTCTCATTGCGGTGGCTTCTCTTGTTGCGGAGCGTGGGCTCTAGGCGCGCAGGCTTCAGTAGTTGTGGCATGCGGGCTCAGTAGTTATGGCTCACGGGCTCTAGAGCACAGGCTCAGTAGTGGCACGTGGGCTTAGTTGTTTCCACAGCATGTGGGATCTTCCCAGACCAGGGCTCGAACCCGTGTCCCCTGTGTTGGCAGGTGGATTGTTAACCACTGTGCCACTAGGGAAGTCCTAATCTTTTTCACTGACTGTTGTTGACCTATAATATGTAATGCACTAGAGGTAGTGATGTGGTATTAAGAACAGGGACTCCTGAGACTGGATTCCTGGTTCAAATCTGAGCTCTGCCACTTCCTACCTGTCTGACCTTGAGCATCTCACTTATCTCAATTTCTTTTCTTTAAAATATTTCCTAGCATTGTTATGAGGAATAATTAGATATTACACAAAGCACAGTACCTGGCACATAGTAACATGTGCTGAGGGCTATTATATTGTGGCCATTTTATTCTGCAACTTGACTTTTTAATGGCTTTAAGGTAACCACTGGGTTTTCGGTCTTAAGGGCTGAGAAAGCTTAATGTCTGTTAAGAAACTCATCAGCTCTTTTGTTTCCATTGATCTTCAACTCTGTTTCAGGACCTTGTTTTTCTTAAGCCTTTAAACAACGCCTAAATCTCTTTCATTCAGAATTGCAATTTGTAAATGTTAGCACCACATTGTCTTTGGTCAATGTTTAACCTCTATCTTTAACAGCTTACGTCTTTTTAAACATTGAAACCCACATATAAACTTAGATAAGTTTCCTTAATGTTTAAACTACATTTACATGTTTAATACATCTTATCTTCTTAACCACTGCAAATGCACAGGGAGGCCAACATACAAATTTAACAAGCAAAGTATTTCTAAGCCCGTCAGCTGGAGCTCATGCCTGCATTTAACCTCTTATGTGGGATGCTGTCCGTGAGCTTCAGATCAGACCTGGGAGTAAGTCACGAGTCGCACACTTGCACCTTTTCTTCGAGCCTTGAACCTCTGTCACCTGGCCCCTTTCCTATTCTTTTGGTAAACCATAACCTCTGATATGAATTACTGAGGTCCTACACCTCCTATTCATATCTAAGTCGGTACTTAATTGGATACTGCATCCTTCTTATAGTATTAATATACTTGTCTCACAATTCTGTAGTTACTATATCAAAATAGAGTGTTAACATGGCTATAATTTATTTAATCCCCTGTTGTTGGATATTAGGCTGTTTCCAATTTGCTCTTATAAATAACTGTGTTGAAAGCATATTTGTAGAAACATTTTGTGTACATCCTTATCTCCTTGGGATAAATTCCCAAAATAGAATGACTGGGTACCATTACCCCAATATTGGTTGTATAATGTAGTCTAATATCTACTGGTACAAACCTTCTACTGCTGCCCTCATTTTCACTCCCTGATGAACCTTAGAATCATTTTTTGTCAAATTACAGGAAAAATACTATTGGGATTATTAAGAGAAAATGACTAATGTTGTATACTAATATGGTAAGATCAAACCCTTTATGGTATAATAGAGGTGAAATAAAACATAGAAGCAAAATTATGTATTTTCTTGTAATTTGACAGAAAGATCCTGAAGTTCCCTTAGGGGTGAAAAGTGGAGGATTTTTTCCACTAGATATTAGAACACATATTACACAGCTAAAATAGTGATATTGGCATTGAAAGAGCACAGCTATATACACACTTCTGTTCCTACTACTGAGTACTTTCTCTCCCCCAAATCAAGTGGATACTGAATTTTATCAGCTTCCTTTTTTAACTTCACTCAAGATGATCGTATCTTTTCTGTTTACATTTCTTTTTTGTATTTAATAAAGTACAAATTAGTCATTTCCTAATTTGAAACCTTCCTTGTATTTCTGGAGTAGATCATACTTAGTTCTTAAAAACAAAAGCAAAACCTAGTAAAACAGTATCATTGTACTATAAGTTTCAGAGTTTCACAGTTGCCTTCAAAAGAAAGATTAATCTATAGAGATCTTGAACTTTTAAAATATTATCTAGACTAACTTCCAGTATATATTGCAATGTAAGAGAACTTGGAAATCCTTTCGTCTGCTTTGTGCTCTGACAGAGGACCCTAAACAAGTGACCTAATGGGATTGCCATCCCTCAAGAGGAACTATTGCGGCTTTTGTCACTTTCCAGATCCTTACTGGTAGGAAGGCCTCACCATAGGGATGAGTATGTTGGAATTATCATCTTGATGATAAACATCGCATCTCAAGATTGGCTGATACATGATGAATGTGCTTTGTATACTTAATCCTCTTGATGAAACCCCAAGGAAAATATCAATCCCGCCACTAATGTTGATAAATGGGCTTTGTACTCACAGAATGCTGTTGCTCCCAGGAGCACAAAGCTCTTCAGGATTAATTATTTCAGTCATTCTCACAGTTGTCCCAGGAGGTGGATAGCTGAACGCTTCCTCTTTAAAAAAAAAAAAAAAAGTAACTGTTTTCTTCTGTTCTACATTCTGTATTCTAGAACTAGGTAGCTACCTTTTTAAAGACCATCTGTATGTCCACTGGTGGACTTGGGTTTCAAAATCAACAAGATTCTTACCCCCTACAGACACCAGGCTCGGAGCAGATGTGTAGTAGTAAAGTTGGACGGAATTTGGATAATAGTTTGGCAAGATGCTATGAGTGGTGTAGCCTGAAGTTGGTAACGAGAGACAGGCAATGGCTGAGTTAGTGCTTTGGTACCTCCATTAGAAGTAGTTGTCCATGGTGTTGAAGGTTTGTTTTTGAAAATGCCTTACTCAGGCAGCTGTTCATTATACTTGTCCTACAACACTGAGCTAGGTCACTAAAGAGAATCTCTTGTCAGTCTTCTTTCACAGAGAGGGGCCCTGGTCCTTTCTCACCCTGCTCTGATGCATCAGTATCTGGGGGCTTTTCACAGGGGCAGAACAGTAGAAAGGTAAGAGGTCCAAAATTTTTGGCACTACCTCTTAGCCAATCTCCATCTCTTCTGTTTCCCTGCCAGACTAACTTTCCTCTTGCTTTCGCTTCCTCGGAAATGGACAGTGACTTTCTGTGGACACTTCTTTAGGGATACAGCTAAGGCTACATTTTTTCTTTTTTTTTGTTTGCGGTACGCGGGCCTCTCACTGTTGTGGCCTCTCCCGTTGCGGAGCACAGGCTCCGGACATGCAGGCTCAGCGCCCGTGGCTCACGGGCCCAGCCACGCTGCGGCATGTGGGATCTTCCTGGACCGGGGCACGAACCCGTGTCCCCTGCATCGGCAGGCGGACTCTCAACCTCTGCACCACCAGGGAAGCCCTAAGGCTACATTTTGATCTAGCGATCCACCTCATCCTTCTTCGTCTTAACAATATGCCAGTCAGTCTTCTCCAAAGTTTTGCTATTCTAGTTCCGTCTCTTCAGCTAAACTTCAAGCTCTTTGGGTGAATGTTCAGGTCAGTGTTTGTTTTTTTTTCCTTCAAATTCCTTTTAATTGCACCCACATATTCCTCAGTGCTGGGACATTTAGGTGCACAATAAACATTTGTGGTTGATCATCTATTTGCCATTCACAACTGTTAAGAAATATTGCTTGTCCATACTGACTGTGCCATTTTAACTTTTTTTTTTTTCCTTTTTCTTTCGTGAAACAAAGGCTTAGCTGTCACCACCTTGAGTTTTTCCTCCTCCCTATTTTTCTCCCCTGAAGTTACCCCGAAGGGGAGGTCTTTAAAATGCAAAGGATTGTGCTTAAGCTGTGCAGTGTACTCTGGGTGGGGACTAATTACGAGGTTTGAAAACTTCTTCAGGCGGCTGGGTTCTGGATTGGGCCGAAAATACTGCTTTCCTAAATTGACAACAGCTGGGGCCGTGTTGCTGGCACATATAAAAGAGGTGGTGCTGGTGCTGTGTTGTGGAGCAATCTTCACTCTTTAGAGCCTGTGGAGCTTTAAGCAGAGGGCACCTTTCATCACTGGTGTCGTGGTGGGTAAGTGCCCCGAGCTGGTCCTCTGGGTCCGCGTTTCTGTTGTTTGGTAGAAATTGTGGTGACTGTATCGAAATGTTGTCAGTTACTAATTTACCATGTTAGTTGTAGTGAATTATTTTATCCTTCCAGTAATGAGGAGAATTTCTCCCTAAATGGGCATAGCTAATAAGGCTTTGTGTATCTTTTCACTGTGTTACTTTGAAGGCTGTCAGTTTTCCTTCTGTATGGTGTGCATCTCTGAATATAAAAGGATAAACAGAGGTAGTGCCATTTCAAGTATCTTGAATGCATAGTTCTTGAATATGTTCTGAAAAGTAGTCACTTAAAAAGATTCCAGTTTTTAATATGAAAGTAGAAAGTTGACCATTTTGACAAATGCAGAGAATAACAATTATTCTATGCATGTAAGCAATTCATCACAGTTTTTTTATCCTTTAAGGTTCATAGAAAAGACCCAGTCTTAGGAAGGAATGATGTGATCTCTGGGTGGGTTCTAGCTTATTATGACTTCATGGTTTGCAACAAGTGATAGTGTCTGATGAAGTGTTTGCAGTGCTGGGTCCTGACATGAAGTGTTTGCAGTGCTGGGTCCTGACTTTTATTTATAGAAATTTAAAAGGAATTGTTTATTAAAATTTTCCTATTTATACTGACATCAGCTCAAAAAGAGAAGAATTCCAAGATGAAACAATTCAATGTTTTATTTATTTATTTTTAAATTTTATTTATTTATTTTTGCCTGTGTTGGGTCTTTGTTGCTGTGTGTGGACTTTCTCTAGTTGCGGCAAGAGGTGGCTACTCTTCATTGTGGTGCGCGGACTTCTCATTGTGGTGGCTTGCGGAGCACGGGCTCTAGGCACACAGGCTTCAGTAGTTGTGGCACACGGGCTCTGTAGTTGTGGCTCACGGGCTCTAGAGCAAAGGCTGAGTAGTTGTGGCACACGGACTTAGTTGCTCCGCGGCACGTGGGATCTTCCCAGACCAGGGCTTGAACCCATGTCCCCTGCATTGGCAGGTGGATTCTAAACCACTGCGCCGCAAGGGAAGTCCCTCAGTGTTTTATAAATAAACATCATCTCAGTAGCTTTAACTATGTTCTGACGATACATTTATAAAGCAAATGGCTTTGGTATTTGTTTCCTTATTTTGATAATGTTTTTGTTTTGGATGCTTGACAACTGGACAAGCACAGTTTCTGAACATAGTTCTGTTTTGTTTTTACAGGTGGGATAGTAACATCTTTGGGGGAAAGAAAATTGGCTTCCTTTCCTGAAAACGGTGAATGTACAGCAGATGGTTGCCCAGGAGGAACAGTAGTCCGATGGAGACCCTCTATGTTTTGTACTAGGAAACAGAATCAGTTGTAAGAGTCCATGTTGATCTTGGCAATAGAAGGATTAAAAAAAGTTGAGTTTCCACAAAGAACAAGAACTTTACCATCTCCTTTTTGATCTGAAGACCAGAGGACAATGGATATCATAGAGACAGCAAAACTTGAAGAACATATGGAAAACCAAACCAACGATCCTGCAAACACTTACGCAAGACCTGCTGAACCTGTTGAAGAAGAGAACAAAAATGGCAATGGTAAACCTAAGAGTTTATCCAATGGGTTGCGAAAGGGCACCAAAAAGTACCCGGACTATATCCAAATTGCTATGCCCACGGAATCGAGGAACAAATTTCCCCTAGAGTGGTGGAAAACGGGCATTGCCTTCGTGTACGCTCTTTTCAACCTCGTCCTGACAACCGTCATGATCACAGTTGTGCACGAGAGGGTCCCTCCCAAGGAGCTCAGCCCTCCACTCCCAGACAAGTTTTTTGATTACATAGACCGGGTGAAATGGGCATTTTCTGTATCAGAAATAAATGGAATTATATTAGTTGGATTATGGATCACCCAGTGGCTATTTCTGAGATACAAGTAAGTAAGGTCTAACATGTTTTGGGGATTTGCCATGAGTTTATATTTTAGTGAGCCGGTGTGTAATTGAAATGATCTTTCTCGGTTTTATCTGATAAATTCAGTCTTATCCAGGCACTTAATGAAAAGAATCAATAGAAAGATCTACAACCTTGAGTAAATCCAGTCATTATTCCATAAGCATTTATTGAGCAACTGTATGAAAGTGGCAACTGTGTGTGAAGGTGCAGAAGTACTGTGGTGGATGATTCAGACTTTGTAAATTGAAGGTGCAGTTCTAATTTCAAGCAACTTGGCACTCTGGTATTTGCATGATACATTAAGAGCCTTGGAAAGGAATAACATTCACTTCATCATGCTTGTGTTATTCCAGGCTCTTGACAGGTGGGGAAAGTTGTAGGCTGGGAAGCTTTTTTCTCTGTTACTCATAATGTGATGACTATATTGGTCTATAGTCAATTGCAGGCTTTGAGGTTTGCCTCTCTTCAAGAGTTCTCGAATTTTACATGCCTTTTCCTTTTGCCTTTTGGCAATCCAGTCACAAGAGTTTGTTTAATAAACTGCATTTAGAGCTGGGTCCATGCGGTTTGGGTTTTAGATTTCTAAAGTAAACGTGCCTTCTGGTTTCCTCAAGCCATCACAAAGGAGCACTCAGTTCATTGGTTTCAGTCTTCCCATTTTAGAATAGCGGGAATCAGGAAGTGTAGTAAGCCAGGTACTTTTGCTTTGAAGATACTTAAAAATAGGACACAGCTCTGAGGTGGTTATTTCTGCTTCCCTGTTGAATTCTGACTGCTACTCCATTAAGAAAAAAGGCCCCTCAATTCCTCTTTTCTCCTCAGCCATCATTCAGATGTTTTTTCTCTACTAAGATTCTAATAATTAAATCACAAATATAAGTTTAATTAAAACATTGCCCATAAACGGAGGCTTTTGAAAGCGTAATACATACTAACATAGTCAATACACTTCAGAGTCAAATAGGGTTTCAGTAGCAATGCCACAAGATCATTTTTTGAAGAAGGAATTTACGCTATATTGTTCTTTCAATTGGTTGTTGCTTTGAGATTTGAAGAGTTCAGTCTATTTTTGTTAAAGAGTTCCCCACATGCAGGTGTGCAGGTTTGAAAACTTATTCCACAAACTGAAGTTCATTCCTAAGCATTTTCTTTAAAATATTTCTCTTAATAATGTATAAGTAAAAAACATAGCTGTCAATTGTCTTTTACTTAGTAGGGGAACTTTACGCTAAAGTTGTTAGTTATAACGTGCTTTATGCTACAAGCAAACAGTGTAGCAGTTGAACTTTAGCGTTTTCCTTTTTAGTGTCTGGAATTGACACTGAATATAAGAGAGACTGCTCAGGCCAAAGATATTTGCTCTCTCCTTTGTTTTAGAGCAAAGTTTTATTTGTATATGTGTGTGAAAGAAATTTCCCAGGGCCGGGTAAGTAGCTGGCTTCCAGCCTGCAGTACAGTCTCGGTGTGTTTGCATCTTCACGTAGAGGACAGTTGTTACCTGTCTCTCCAGTGCCAACTTCGGTTTTACCATGTCAAAACTTGTTTTCACACAGGCCAGCCGCATGTTTTAATGATAGCTACTGTTTGGGTCACAATCCACCAGCAAAAACTTGGGGACATCACACTAATTTTCCTTTTTCCTTTTCATATAGAATTGGATCTTATATTTTAATAACTGGTAGAGTCATTTTTATAACCCGTTTTGAACATTCCAGCTGAATAAGAAATTCTAGTTGTTCTCTCTCTTTCACTCTCACTCTCTCACTTAAAACACCTTGAAAGCTATGGGGGAAAAAAAATCACTGGCAGTAGTTCTTTAACTAAGGCTGCAGAGTGCATGTTTCACCTCTTAAGTTAATTTTCTGTTCTGAGTACAGCTGAACTCTGAATACTGGAATGAATATAATTGACCCATAATAATTCCTGCTTATTACTTCACCTTGTCTAACAGCATGGAGCACAATTCAGCACTCTTTTTGAACCTGGGTTTCAATCAAAGGGAGAATAGTTTTTCACTTAACCAAATGGAAGCACTCAGCAATGTTCATTACCTGTTCCTTTTCAGTACTAGAAAAGGCAGGGCTAGAATAGCAAGCCTTTGAAAGAAATGCCTTGCAAGAAATAGATACTTTCATCAACTAGTCAAGGTGTTTCTCTCTATATTTTGACCCCAGAAACCCTGGAATCTCCTTAAAATAGCTCTTGGAGACAGGCAGCTAAAATTATATTTGTACATGATGCTTTAGAAGTCCCAACAGTAACCTGAATTAGACCTTGATCCATGGCAGACCACAGTCTTGGAGGAAACTTAAAATATTCCACATGCCTAAAATTGCCTGTTTTTCCAGAGGTTTTTGATCACTGGTTTTGGAAGTTTGAGAGCTCTGAAAATGGGAGACCTGGAGTAACATATTTTGTGTACCAGGGAAGTTATAACTAGTAATCCTAGGGGCTTTGTGGATCCCAGCCATCTTTATAGAGCCCAGAGTTTATAGGCCCACCTCTAACTACACAACAGTCATCTTCAGAATTCTTGAGGCCCATTCAGGTACCCAAGAGACAGTGGTGCAGATGGGCAGAACCCTTCCCTTTGGAGGACAGTGTGCTCAAAGCCAGCTTCTGGGAACCACTGCCTTAGACTGACGACTTAGGGGGCGAAGGACAGGGACTAATGTTAGTCAAGACAACTGTCTTCACCGAAACATATAAAGTGAAAAAGGACTTGTGGGATTCTTTTTTTTTTTTTTTTTTACCTCTTTTGATCAAGATTGCATAAAATCAGGGTAAACTAATCAGTTTACAGCTTCACTCTTAAATGTCCTTAAATGCACGAGGACACTTTGAACATCTTCAAAATATAATTCTCTGAAAATCTCTATAGTTGTAGACAAAATAGTTCATGCCTAAGTTGTCAGAATATTTTTGGATAGTCTCCAAATAAACCTTGCTTATATAACTTAGGTTAAAAGAGTTGTCCCATTTCCCTGTGTGCCCAATTATGTCGTATCACCTTAGCTCATTAGTTAATTCCTCTGTGACCGTGGCTCGCTTATACCTCTGCTGTGTTCTCAAGAGAGGGTTTATTAATGCAGTGAGTTGATTGACAACGTAGAGAGGTTCATTGAATTCTCTGGCAAAGGGGACCTTTTTCAGGAGTGGTAGTTGTGTAAAACCCTTAATCTACTTTAACACCCCCTCTCCTCAGAGACTCATTCCTTTGGGGCCCAACCCACCTAGATCAATTGCAGTATGTGAATCTTCACTTCTGAAAACTCCAATTATTCTTTACCCTTTTAAACATTATTTTATGTTGCCTTAGGAGCAAAAAACCCCAGTAAACCTATTTTTCCCCATCCCTGTTTTTCCTTTAGGTCAATAGTGGGGCGCAGATTCTTTTTTATCATTGGAACTTTGTACCTATATCGCTGTATCACGATGTACGTTACTACTCTCCCTGTGCCTGGAATGCATTTCCAGTGTGCTCCAAAGGTAAGCCCCTCTGAATTACCATTTAGAGGACATTAAGCAAACAGTGATTGAACACCTGCTCTCTGTTATGCATTCTCCTAGACACGTTCATATATGTTAATTGAAATCTAGCATATTTTGTTTTGCTTTAGATTTTGGGGGGAAACATTAAAATGTGTTCATAAAACTTATATGTTTGTGCATAAAAAATTCATCTTCTGCTAACTGGAAGTTACTATTGGGTCTTTGACTCTGCATTTTTGCCTTCTCATTTACTCATTCATGAATTCATTTTGAAAGTATTAAGTTCCTGTTATATACCAGGCACTGTGTAACAGCAATGACCAAAACAAAGTTTTCCTCCTCCGAGAACGTATATTCTTTTTCTTTTTCTTTTTTTTTTTTTGTGGTACGCGGGTCTCTCACTGTTGTGGATGTCCTCTCCCGTTGCGGAGCACAGGCTCCGGACGCGCGGGCTCAGCAGCCACGGCTCACGGGCCCAGCCGCTCTGCGGCATGTGGGATCTTCCCAGACTGGGGCACGAACCCGTGCCCCCTGCATCGGCAGGCAGACTCTCAACCACTGCGCCCCTAGGGAAGCCCTTAGAGAACGTATATTCTTATTGAAGGATGGCGACAGTTAAATGAAGTCATAACTTGTTACATGGTGGTAAGTCAGGTGGCTATCAGATGGAGAACAGTAAAGCTGAGTAAGGGTGAAAGGGTCTATGAGGGTAGGTACTAATTTATAGAGTGGTCAGGAAAACTTCTTCAATAAGAAAGCTTTTGGGCAGCCAAGATGAGGGAGTGAGCCGTGTGAATGGGGTGAGAACTCCAGGACAAAGAAATAACTTAACCATAGTGCATTCAGGGAAGAGCAGGGAGACACGTGTGGCTGCATAGGAGTTGAGATGATGCAGCCACAGATCTCACAGGGCCTCTGTGCCCATTGTAGGAACTTGGACCTTGGTGGTGGCAGTGGAAATGAGGAGAAGCCGTTTGACTCGGGATATATTTTGAAGGTAGAGCCCACAGGATGTGCTAATAAGTTGGATATGGGTTTAAGAGAAAGAAGTCAAGGATGACCTCAAAGTTTTTAGCAACTGGAAGGATCGAGTGGCCTTTCACTGAGATAGAGTGTGAGAATGGATACTGAAACTGTTGTAAGCAGGATTTATAGTTTCTCCAGGTAGAGTCATTTCTCAAGAGAGCTGTTAATCATCTTAGACCCCAGTGTGCCCTGGTTTAAAAAGGAAACTGACAAATCATGTGCTTTCTGGGCAAGAGAATGAAGTCTATCATATTTAACTGAACACTAAGCAGATGTCCAAGGTGGAAGGAAAAATAGAGTTGTTCTGAAGAAGTCAACAGTCTCCTTCACCAAATATAGGTGTGGTTTGGAGAAGCTATAATTTTCCAAAGCCATCAAAGCAGAAAGTGTCTGTAATTGAAAGTGTACATATTGAATTTAAACATTGACTGATTTTTAGTGAAACTAATTTAAGTCATGGGAGAAGTTCAGAAGCATAATAAACCCTTCTAAGGGGTTATTGCAATGGGTTAAATGAAGAAATGGCCACAGGAAAGAAGGCAAGCCCATCCTAGTAACGGGTGAGGTTTGCAGGGATGAATTGCTATGATTACAGAAAGCATGTAAAGATTATCTTCTGTGGAAAAGTTGCAATTTTCAGAAGCCACAAGAGCAAATGTACTGCTGGATAACCAAGCTACAAATGTTCACAGTGGAAGCTCTGGGAACAGCCCCTGTGTTCAGATGTCAAGACCTAAGACCTTTTCCTGAAGCATCAGCAGGCTATTGGTGCCTGGATCGTGGTTCAGTAAAACAAACACAGATCAGTTTGTTTCAGTAGAGGTGATGTGGTCTTACAGAGCAAGAGGCAGAGTTGCATTCTAAATGTGGTTCAGCCGCTGGCTTCGAGTGTTCCTTAGATTTTTGTGGTTACAAAACTGTTAGATAATCTACCTGTCTCCTTTGTTGCTGACTCTATAGAATGCCCTTAGTGACTGAGAGCAATGACAGAACTGTGTATACTGAAGCCACTTGCTATGGAAGGTTATCTGACTAGTCACTGATGCCTCCCATCACTTGTTACTTAGTGGATGTGAGCACAGAAGCCATCACAGTGATAGGCCCTTAGTGAAATCCTTGGCTCTCACAGTTTTCCAGTTGTCTTCCCCCTTCTCTATCCTATGGTTTACTTTAAGTCCTTGGCTTAACGATTTGCTTCATCCCACACACCCAAGTTTTAGTTTGCAGTTGCAAAATTTGAGTTCTGAAAATTGTGTTCAAATAGATATTGACCTAGTTATTAGAACTCACATGAAATGATTTAGCTTCTCAAACCCCTTTTGCCACAGGAATGTTGGGCTGGCACAGCTACATTCCTTTCCCTGGGAAAGCTTCCCTCTCATCCTGGCCATAGAGGTCCAAAGGACTTCTCTTCTAAATTGAAGGGATGGTGTGGATGGTAAGGTTTCTGGTTTGGCAGCAGCCAAGTTGGGCTCTCTTGTACCTAATTTATTTTTGTGGGAAATGTTGTGTGGAGGTCATAGTTTGAGGAACCCTTGAGAACACTGAGCTCTGTCTGTTTTGGTTATTATGGTCAATGCTTCTCTTCCTGGTTTTCTACATCTTCAGCTTCATAACCAGGAATGGCATAGAATGGGTCTGAAAAATGAGGAAATTAAGAGGAACTAGAGTCTTTAGTGGTGTGTGATAGAGGGCCTCAATGAAATAGAACAGAACTAGAAAATAATCTGTTAATCCCAACTCTCACTATTACCCTCCCCCTTCCCAGTTTTCTTTCAGCCCTCTTTTAAAATTTCCTTTCTTGAAGTTCAGTTTAACATTTATGCTGAGCATGATCTGACATCTTAAGATAGCAGTGACAGGACTGAGGAATTAAGAACTGAGAAAGTACAGAAAAAGCAAGAAGAGAGTCCTTCCTCTGTTCTGTGAAGGCATATGGAATCAAGGGGGGAGAAAAGAAAGGGGGGAGAAGAGAATGTGTGGCAGTATTTTAGTTCCTGGTTTAATTATGTCTTTTGATCCATCTAAATTTCTTTCTAGTAAAGAAATTTAAGTGTTTCTGCCCTTAGAAAATTCGAGTATTGAGTTGGGGTGGGTCAGTGGATAAAAAAAATATTATTATAGTTTTGAAATGAATAATGTGTTCTTTAAACTGGGAACACAATGGTCAGGCAGAGTGTATGTACCTTTCTATTTGATCTCATTGTTGACAGTTGTTTGTACCAACCGCACAACCAGAAATTCCTGAAGGTCTGTGGCTGATCTGATAAAGCGCATGCTAGATTCTATCCTCCACATCAAGGGCTTTCACGTCATTTTATGTGGTTTGCAGTACGCCTTTCCTGAGGGGCACCTGAAGTGAGTCCTGCAACACTGTCAACAGTCCTTACCTTCTCCGGGTTTGGATCCTTTACTGCCTGCTAGACCCTGTCTTTTCAAGGCAGGGTCACCTGTTACTTGGCATGTTTGGTTTAAGGACTCAGTTCTTGATAAAATGCACATGTTCTCTCGGTTTTGCCAGCTGGGCTCGGCCTAAGCAAACTCTTGAAGAAAGTTGAGTTTCTTTGAAACCTCCAGTTTCTCACGTTGCCCTCTAATCCTGTTTCATGTCATTTTCTGCTGCAGAGCCTAATTCTCAACTATCACCCGATAGTGTGTTTGCCTTTTTACAAGGGTCGCCTGAATACCAGAAAGCTTTCCAGATCCATAAGATATTTTTAATCAGGAAAGTTTTAGGCAAGGAATCCTGCCGTAATTCCCATTTTACCATATAGGATGGTTTCCCACCTGCTTTGGAGACTCAATTTCTCTACTCCTAGACCATCTTCTCCTCCATCTGTACACATCTTACCCTCCTTCACCACTACATGTCTACTTGGACTAGACACTACCTGTCTACACCACCAAACAGTTTGCCACCATCATGTCTGACCTGGCCATGCTTCAGGGGCCAGTTGCCCAGAAGGATCATCGCTGAGTATGAAAAGCACTGTATCTTACAACTGTGCCCCTGGTCCCAAGTGAAAATAGTCATTAATGGTCTTTCTATATTTCTCTTCTTGTGTATACCCTGACCCCATTTTATTTCTGAGTGTCATTCTTTGATTTTCTAAACCTATTCACTTGCTATTAGACTGATCGGAAACCCTCCATCCGGCCGTACAGTGTTTCAATGTTCCATTTTCCCATGTATTCTATCTCAGTCCACTCTCCTTCCTGTATGCTTAAGGTTTGGGTTTTGGGGGGCGTTTTTTTGGGGGGGTTAATACAATTTTTAAAGGTTACACTCCATTTACAGTTATTGCCAAATTATTGGCTCTATTCCCCGTGTTGTACAATGCATCCTTGAGCCGATCTTACACCCAGTAGTTTGTATCTCCCACTCCCTCACCCCTATATTACCCCTCTCCCTTCCCTCCCCGCTGGTAACCACTAGTTTGTTCCCTATATCTGTGAGTCTGCTTCCTTTTTTGTTATTTTACTAGTTTGTTGTATTTTTCAGATTCCACATGTAAGTGATACCTGTATGCTTAAGTTTTAACGGGATATGAACTTTTGACTCTTGCCTCAAGCTCCCGCCCTAACCCATCATTGTTCCCCATGTCATCACGACAGCTTCTCGGGGCTTCTCCACCCTTGCCCAGGGAGCTCTCTCCTGACCTCCTGCAACAGCACACAGGTTATTGCTTTGGAGGGTGTTTTTCCTGATCGAGCTACTCATTTTACAGCTGCCAGTACATCCCTAATCTGTCATTTTCAAGCCTGTTTAAATTAGTTAATGTACTGCAGCTCTTTTTAACTGTAAATGTTTTGATCAGATGTTAATACAGCTATATGCACACTTTAGGTTGCCCACCTAACACAAGGTATGAATACACTGTAGAATATTAGTGATGTGGAGTGCAGCCGAATCAAGTATTTGCCATCTGAAACCCCAGCCTCCCCCTGCAAAGAGGAAAGAAAGGAGCTTTGATCTTTTTAGTCCATAACTGTGGTGAAGTCATTGGTTATTAGTATTTTTAAAAGCTTTGCCCAAGGACACACCACCACTAAAATGTATTATTAGTAACATATTGAATAATTTAAAGCGTATCACTAAAACTGGCCAATACAATGAATAAAATCCAGTTTGAGGAGCTTCCCCCTTGGATTCTTTTTGACTGAAGTTAAAAAGAAAAAAATCACAACCTGGTGGCCTTTCTAAATATCACATAAATTAGGCTAAAACATGATTTTATCAGCTTATACATTTTTTTCCTGATCTTCTTGTGTCATTCAGCTCAACGGAGACTCTCAGGCAAAAGTACAGCGGATTCTACGGTTGATTTCTGGTGGCGGATTGTCCATAACTGGGTCGCATATCTTGTGTGGAGACTTCCTCTTCAGCGGTCACACAGTTGTGCTGACACTTACTTATCTGTTCATCAAAGAATGTAAGTAATAACTCATTCCTGCTTTATTGATTGTTGTAGTGGGCGGGATCCCTAAGCCCTGAAACGGATGAGTCCTTATTCTATTGGAATCGATAGCTATGGAAAGAGGTGTGTGTGTGTGTGTGTGTGTGTGTGTGTGTGTGTTTAAATCATTTCAACCAGTCGTATGTGATTTGAACACTGAAGGAAGGCTTAAAGCTTGGCCCTGGCTTCTTGCTAACATTTAGCGTGCCTCCAAAATGTCTCCCTCCTTGGTTAGTACTTCTTAAGGTATGAAAAGCTATTTTAATGTTGAAACAAAGAAGAATCATTGTTAAGGTTACTGCAAAAAAGAATCAGTGTGCTCCAGAGCCAAATGGGAAGGACTTTTTTTTTTTTTTTTTTTTTTTTTTTGCGGTACGCGGGCCTCTCGCCGCTGTGGCCTCTCCCGTTGCGGAGCACAGGCTCCGGATGCGCAGGCTCAGCGGCCTTGGCTCACGGGTCCAGCCACTCCGGGTCATGTGGGATCTTCCCGGACCGGGGCACGAACCCGCGTCCCCTGCATCGGCAGGCAGACTGTCAACCACTGCGCCACCAGGGAAGCCCTGGAAAGGACTTTTGAATGAAATTTCCATTGTATGGAACATGCATTCCATCACCCCAAATACTTTGGTTAATATTTTCCCCTTTTTAAACCTTTTGTAATGTTTCCTTATCCCACTTTATTCTAATTTCGTCCCTTCCAGTAGCTTTCTGTGCTTGAATATGCAACTTCATGAAACAGTTTGCCAATACTAACCGTTTTCTTCTTAGAAAGCAACATGGAGAAGAGAATATGAAATATTTCCCCATATTTATATGCTTAATTCCCATTATACAAAATTCTTGTGTATTCCAGTGGCATTGTGTTTTTTTGGGGGGGGGCTTGAATAACGTCTTGTGCATCGTGAAGGAGGTTGTATTTGGTTTTAGCTGCCTAGCAGATTTCTGAAGCTTTGTATATTTGGGCCCATTATCTCAAAATCCTTTTGAAGTAGTGATGCTTCTCCCTCCATTTCTACCAAGCTGGTCGGTATTAACCTTCATCTTTAGTTCCAAGATACCCTATCCCCATGCCATTGTTCTTTTAGAGGCTTATCTCAATTTTCTTCACTTGCAGAGCATATCACGGAGGTCTTTGGGCAGAGACCAGGGGAAGGAGGCCCTTCCCTCTGTCCTCCTTGGTTAATCCCCTTCTCTCCCTTCTTCTCTTAGTCTGTCATTAATCCAAACAGGTTTAGACCCATCAAGGTTTATCTTCCAGTGGTGCAGAAGTGAATTCTTGCCCCATAGACTGCCCGGGGTTATAGGTTTTAATTCTGCTTTGAGGGCAATATGACAAAGAGAAGAGGGTCTCTGTAGTAGATGAGGTCTTTTTTTTTTTTTTTTTTTTTTTGGTGACAATTGTATATCTTCTGAATTGTTTTCTTTCTAAATGCTACACACAAGCTTTGAGTTAGGAGAGCAGCATGTTAAGTGTTCAGCCTTTGTCATACTGTCTGACTTGAAGGCAGAGGGCCTTTTGCACCTTGCCCCATAGTTCTGTTCTTACACGGTTGGAGAGGGGTGGTGGAGGGGAGGAACCTAGCTCTGTCTGTGCGCCAATAACCCCCCCTTAAATTTCAATCTTCTGAAATTTCTAATTTCTAATACCTAGTTACAGGTTCTGGGTGGTGGGCAGATCGATTTATGTTGTTTATAGTGCTCACTCTTTTGCTGTGGAAAGTTCAGCAAAAACTGATCTGTGTAAGATCAGTCATTTTCCAGTCCAGAGGTTCATTTGGGTTGTAGGATCTTCTCTCTAATCTGCAGATCCTAAAAGCTTATAGAAGAAGAGGAGGAGGATGGGCTTCCCTGGTGGCGCAGTGGTTGAGAGTCCGCCTGCCAATGCCGGGGACACGGGTTCGTGTCCCGATCTGGGAAGATCCCACATGCCGCGGAGCGGCTGGGCCCGTGAGCCATGGCCGCTGAGCCTGTGCGTCCAGAGCCTGTGCTCCACAACGGGAGAGGCCGCAACAGTGAGAGGCCCGCATACCAAAAAAAAAAAAAAAAAAAAAGAGCAGGATGAGGGCCGGGAGGAATTACATGTTAGAGTGAAGCTACTGTGGGTGGAAAACATAAGGTAATGAAGAGAAAACATCCCAGGAAACTGAGAGTCAGTTTCATAAAATAATTGAAGACCAAGTGATATTACCAATAACAGCAAATAGACATAGTACTATTTTTTCTGTTCCAGGCACTATTCCAAGGCCTTGATGCAAATTAACTCATTTAATCCTTGTAGCTACCTCATGAGGGAAACACTTTTTCCCCATTTTTCAGAGGAAACTTAAGCATAAAGAAAGTGAATGAATTAAGCCACAGTCCGCAGTTAGTAATTGGAGGATGGGGTATTCAAACTCAAGCAGACTGACTGCAGAGGGTACACTACCAATTTCCTGGCTCTGTTTAGAATTTTTGGAAACCCAAGCTGTCTGATCTTATAGAATTGCTAAGAAATAGCCTGGATGTATTGCTCATTGTTGTACTTTCACCTCAGAGCAATAGCAGGGCAACTTTGTGTTTATTTCTATGCTTTAATAAAGGCTGATGCAGTATGTAGAGACATTTTCTTCCCCACGTATGATTTGAGCTTGATGTTGTTTAAATTGTATAAGTCTACGTACATCAAGAAAAGAATTACATTTTGCTTTTTCCTTTCTATTTTTTTTAAATAGATCTTTATTGGAGTATAATTGCTTCACAATACTGTGTTAGTTTCTGTTGTACAGCAAAGTGAATCAGCCATATGTATACATATGTCCCCATATCCCCGTCCCTCTTGCGTCTCCCTCCCACCCTCCCTATCCCACCCCTCTAGGTGGTCACAAAGCACCGAGCTGATCTCCCTGTGCTATGCAGCTGCTTC
Source organism: Monodon monoceros (assembly GCF_005190385.1). NCBI lineage: Eukaryota > Metazoa > Chordata > Mammalia > Artiodactyla > Monodontidae > Monodon > Monodon monoceros. Next base: position 105,667,268 of record NW_021703777.1, read on the forward strand.
CCACTAGCTAGCTATTTTACATTTGGTAGTGTATATATGTCGATGCCACTCTCACTTTCTCCAAGTTTTGGTGAGAAACAAAAGGGCACATCTGTAATGCTTGATACAAACCCAACTTCAGAGTCAGTTCTGTACATAAACTGGGCATTCCATGTTTACGCCCATTTCCTATGCAATTAGGAAAAACAGTTACCTTCTAAATTATACCATGTGTCGTTGTTCCGAGTAAGCATTGGTTCCAGTGGTTTCTTTGAACATTCTGCTTCTAGAATTAGATACATCATTTGTATATTTTTTGCTTTCCTGCCTTTTGATCATTTTGGACTCTCCCTGTTTACTCCGTTGTTACAAGCAGATTTGAATTTAGTCATGAGAGGAGTTGAAAACGTGGGACCAGAATCATTTTGTGGATTAGCAAGAGAGGGTCTGACACAGGTGTGCAAATATTATCTTTGGGACTTAGGTTCCTTATAAAATTAGCCTGGAGAAATCAATGTAGCTCTTAGAACCAAATGTCTTGCTAGTCGAGAAAACTACTTTTTCTTTTATTTTTTTTTTTACCTTACTACTACACAAAGTCTATTGTCTCTATTATTCATTGACAGCTAGGGCTAGGATCCCACACAGACAGTGGAGTTCATTAATAATTGTATCATCATCTCTCAGCTCAAGGTTATCCCTGTGGGTAGAATGAGAGAACAGAGAGGATTACCATTTTGCCATTTCTATTTCAAAACAGTTTATATTAAATCTTTTCTTTGGGCCAGCCAGTGTTCTCAATTAATGAGCAGTGATCCCAGTGTGGTAGCTCATAGAGAATACATTTTTATGTGCTAGGAGAGCAGTGCTAGGGCATCTAGCCATTCCTGAAACCTCATTTTCAATTCCACGAGTAGTAAAATGGGCCACCTCTTTACTCCCTGCCTACTTCAGCTTTGCTTCTTGTGGATAAACAAATAGAAAATAGTTGTGCTTTGCTCAGACATTTTGGACTTTTAAGGTAAATACCAGATGACCTGTTAGGAAGGGAAGCAGGGCTGATGTGAGGGTTCAGGGAGGGGTGAGGTCTGTGGTGCTGGAGAATGCATATTTAGTGAAATCTCCAGATTTCTGAATGTTACTTCAATTTTTAACATTCAGATCCTAACAGAACAGTTATGGGGACTGGATCTGGCCCCCCAGGCTGCAGAAGTAAGGCCTCTCCTAGCTATAAAATTCTCGGATTTCCTGAGTTATCTGCTAGAACCTCGTGGCAGAATGAACCAAGCAAGAGTTGGAAATAACGAGCTGCACATTCAGAAGTAGGAAATCAGACTTTCAAATGCAAATACGGGTTTATCATCTTACTGTTCCATGTAGGACTAAATGAGCAACAGCTATTCAATTTCTATTTGAACCATGTTTGATTTGATGTGTCATGTAAAGTTCTGGAAATGGATCTCTTTGCTATCCAACCATTCTTCCACACTTGAAAGTAAATATCACTATAAATATAAACACAGTTAAATATGAAATAAATTTTAGTTTATTCGATTATTATCTTTGTGAGCTAATAAAGCTTTAAAATAGAAAAAAGGAGACAGTCATTCAAAGAAAAGAAAAGTTATTAGAGATGAGCACTGGTTCCAGTTACACCTGTGTCATTACCACCTGTGTGGGAAGGCTGGGGGTCGTGCGATCATGTGTAACCTACCGAGCGCTTTAGTTCTCTCTTATAGCTGATCAGTGTCATGAACTTAGTGCCCTCTCTAGGTAAGGCTCAAACCCATAAGTGAATAGGCATGAATCCCACGCTTTACATAGGGAGTGTCTTATAGTTGCTATTGGCAATAACAGTATAAAATTGCTGAGAATCAAAATATTGCTAGCCACAAATACTATTTTTCTCCCCCTGCAGAAATCAAAGTAAGTTTATATATAAGACCTAAAATTACTCTTGCTTTCTCATTACCTCCTCCACCCCACCGCCCCTTTTTCATAGACAACGACCCTTTCTTTTTCTTTTTTTGGCCACACAGCACGGCTCATGGGATCTGAGTTCCCTGACCAGGGGTTAAACCCAGCCACAGCAGTGCAAGTGCTGAGTCCTAACCCCTGGACCATCAGGGAGTTCCCGACAACTATCCTTTCTTTTCACTCTCCTGTTTCTCTTTCCAGTAGGGTCCCTACAGGAGCCAGTATGAGCCAATTCCAACCTAATGTGAAATATTTCTGTTCTCTTCCTAATTATTAAACACTGTGGGTAAGACCTAGAGTATCTAGTGTTACCAACCGCCCCAGGGAATTACTATTAGACCTGTTACCAACAGCACCCCATCTCCCCCGGGCAACCGGAGCAAATCCCAGCCAGTTCACGGGGACTCATTTTGGGTAATCCATTTTCTCCTTCAGTGACTCCCTGGCCTTAGACTTTTCTCCGGTCATTAGGATAGACTGTCATCATTCAGTCCACCTCTGGGAATCCTATTAACTGTTCACTTTTCTGCTGCCCAGATTCGCCTCGTCACTTCTGGTGGTATCATCTAATCTGCTGGCTGCTGAGCGCTGCTGGGATCATCTGTATTCTTGTAGCACACGAACACTATACTGTCGATGTGATTGTTGCTTATTATATCACAACACGGCTCTTTTGGTGGTACCATTCCATGGCCAATGAAAAGGTGAGAGCGATGAAATTATCCTTGGATGATTTCTTTTCTTTAAATGCAGCGGACCCCTTTTCACACAGCGGAGTTTCCAGTAGCTTAATGGGAATAACTGCTGTTGCCGCCTAAACGTGTGGTTTAGGTCAATTCACTTAAACTTATATGCTCAACCTTATGAGCTCTCCTTTCACTCTTCCATCTTCCTTGACCCACAGATCTGACCAGTGACATATCCTGAAAATTTTTCCTCCCGGAGAGCTAGCTCTCCCACCCATTCTTGAGTCTCCAGTCTTACTGGAATTGCAGGCAGAAGATTTGCCTGAGAACTTCTCTGGTGGTCCAGTGGTTAAGACTCCGCGCTTCCAATGCAGGGGGCACAGGCTTGATCTCTGGTTGGGGAACTAAGGTCGCACATGCCACAGGCACGGCCAAAAAGTAAAAAAAAAAAAAGAAAAAAGATTCGCCTGAGCCACAGAGAGGGAAAGAGTAGAGGGGGTTGGAAGTGTGGCCGGAGTCCTGTCAGAGTTAGGGGAAAGGAGCAAAGACAAGCATTGCCTTGCGATCCGGATTCTGCTGCTTTCCCTGTTCAGTTACAGCAAATGACAGTTTAATTAAGAAACAAATTAGGATGCAAATTGTGAAAAATATGTCTCATTTTACTTTTTTTCTACCTTTTACAGAACTTGAAGGTCTCTTCACAGACTAATTTCTTGTCTCGAGCATGGTGGTTCCCCATCTTTTATTTTTTTGAGAAAAACGTACAAGGCTCAATTCCTTGCTGCTTCTCCTGGCCACTGTCCTGGCCTCCTGGCTGCTTTAAGTCGTCTTGCAAGAAGTATTCACGGGTTCAGAAGATCGGTGAAGATAATGAAAAATCTACCTGAGGAGCAAAAACAAAGGCATCAGCTCTTAGACCAAAAGAGTTATCGCTGTAACCAAAGGTATAGTTTTGTTTTTGTTTTTATTTTAGGAGAACTGATTGCTAAATGAAGCAGACCAAATTTTGTGCAAATGATTAGAAAGATGAACGAAGTATTACCCTTTGACTGGTTTTTTATTCACCCTGAGAAAGTTATATTCTCCTGCAGCTCTTCATTCATTGGTCACAAGCCCTCAAACTGGGATTTTACTAATGAGCTTGTTAAGGAGGTGCCAGAGAACATACTACTCCTTCCCTCATTCTTTTTCTCCACTAAAGCTCTCTACTTCAGAATTTTTTCAGGAATATTTTTCCCTCCAAGGTCAAAAGAATTTGTTAATGTTTTAAATAAAAATCTGATATATACGGCACTGTGTAAATAGAATCACCTAATGTTGAGAGTGATTTTTAGCATTAGGCTTATCAGCGAAGGGGAGATCCATGGGTTGCGAGTGAACTTCAGGTGAACTTTGTTTCTGCTCTGTCAAGGGGAAGGTCAGGGTCAGGTCTGGGAATATGCGCTGCTGCTACCACCCAATGTACTATATCACTTTCACTTTCTTTTTTTTTTTTAACTGATAATTTTATAACTTAAAAAAAAAAGATGAACTAAGAAAATATCAAAGTATTTGACACACCCCACAGATTTTACATGTGTGTAAATATTTCATTTTAAGATCTCTATGACAGATATACAGGAGACATGGGGCTGTTTATGCTAACGAGGAGTCCTGCTGTCCACCCGGTAACTCTGCACCTGTACCCCCAGAGCAGTCAACAGGGTAGCACAGGCTGAACACACATAGCTGTATGAACTGCTGCTCATGTCCTTGTGGGGAACAAGCCTGGGTTTCTCTCCCAGGTCACGCCCTGTGTGAGATCCGTTTTAGAGCTGCAGATTGGAACTCAGAAATACAGTTGCTCACATTTCACTGAAATCCATTTCTTCCTAGTGACATCGTGCTTTATGGAAAAACCAAGATGGAATCCAAAAGTTTAATGCATCCTTGCCTTTTAGCAAGAGACTCCGTTTCTTATGTACTGGTCCTAAGGACACATACCACAATTGAGTAATTTTACTTTGACCCTAAAATTATACCACGGTGCTGCACTATAATGTATGGTTGGAATTGGTGTGTTAGTCGGTTACAGCTACTCAATGAAGGGGGATAATAGTTTCTAAAGTTCTTTCAGGTGATGCAAAAAAAAAAGAAAAGATGGATTTTTAAAAATCTGACCAGATGTAGTGCATTATTTAATGCTGTTGAATCTTTTGGATAATTCTTGGCTTAATTTCTTTAGACTTCTAGTAACCGTAGGAAAAAATTTAAGGTCACAAAGTCATCAACACTAGTCAGAGAGTGGAGAGGCCAGGGGGGCTGGTAGGAGGCAGTTACATTTATACTGAAGGTGGAAATTTCTCCCCACTTAGAATGAAAAACATCCCTAAATTTGTCATTGTAAACAAGTCGGCCTTGATTCGGTACACAAAATTGACCTCTAGATTGTTGGAGAGAAGCACAATACAGATCTGTTCAGAAGGGTCATCATCCTTTGGTGCTAAAATTCTGTATATGTTTTCAGTATGGCTCTTTCTCTGTGTGAAAAAGAAACACTAAAAGTTGAATTCAAAGACAGAAAGACAGACTAATCTGGTTATTTACAACAAGAATTGAAACCCTAAACATCCTTGGCAGGCTTTGGAATGCAAGAAGTTTTTCTGGTATTTATTATTAAGTAAGTCAGTAAGAAACATATGTGTAGCTTACCTGCTGTGTTTAGCTATATTTCTACATAATTTTCACTTATTTTCATTTGTTAAATATTGACATCTGCGATAAGACAATGTGTTCTACTTGAAAACACTGATTTTAAATTTCTGCTGTCTAATTGTGACGAAAAGTATCTGATATGGAAGCCTGGGTTTTGCTCTCCTAACATTGGTATATTCCTTGAGCCTCGAATTCAAATAAAACAACCTGCTATACCTTAGAGCCTTATTCAGCTGCATCTTAGATAACCCACTCTTCTTCAAATTAAGTAAGGAAAGGTGTTTAAGCTTTAAAAATCATGGAGATCCTTGAAAACAGTATAAACCTTGCATTTTAGTCAAATAATCCTGTTTTGGTTTTTTTTTCACGTAATACCATCACCTTTTAAAGAACTTTAAAAACATCTATGACCCCATTTGTGGACACTACTGCTCCCGTGTTCTTTACATGTATATGTCATAGCTCTCTAATAAATGCTGTGAAAGCATGTGCTATGAAAATAAGGGGGGTGGGGAATATCAAAGTTTCTAGATGGGAAAATAAGAGAAATAACAAAACCCATTTAGGAAAGCAAACTTCAGTTTCAACCCAACATGCCACTTTGGGATATAAAGCATAAACAATTACTAGACTTACTGTGGTGATCATTTCACAATATATACAAGTAAATCATTATGTTGTATACCTAAAATTAATATAATGTTATATGTCGATTATACCTTGATTAAAAAATCATAATTATGAGCTTGCCTTTTGAAACAATAAATTTTTGGAACTCCTTTTCCTTGCTAATCAATCTATAAGATCTTATCCGTTATCCTTGTTTGAAGCTTTTTCTGTGATTAAGTCCTCGGTGCAGTATTTTTATAATAGTTCCTGTAAATGATGCCACATTTTTTTCTAAATTCTTTCAAATGAAAATAAATTCCTTTCAGATTCTATTTTTTTGATCTCCTCCACTAGCTCTGAAAATAAAGCCTTCTTACCTACTCGGTTCCACCCAAAGTAATTTAGAATTTGTTATTTAATTTACTGGCATCTTGGGAAACAAGTTTTGCTGTGGAAGGAAGGCGGTTGTGAGTGAGCCCGAGTTTCTAGTCTTGGTTGATGGATGACATTGCAAAGGTTCTTTGCTGTATAGCAGTGCCCCCTTGTGGAAATACTTTATATGACTTGGAACACAAATGCCACTTTTTTTTTTTTTTTTTTTTTGCGGTACGCGGGCCTCTCACTGTTGTGGCCTCTCCCATTGCGGAGCACAGGCTCCGGACGCGCAGGCTTAGCAGCCGTGGCTCACAGGCCTAGACGCTCTGCGGCATGTGGGATCTTCCCGGACTGGGGCACGAACACCTGCATCGGCAGGCGGACTCTCAACCACTGCGCCACCAGGGAAGCCCCAAATGCCACTTTTTAAAGTGTATTTTCGTGTTTTGAAAGGCATTTTAAAAATTATTTTTGTCAATAATCTGAAAGCATCATGCAAAAGGATAATTATTTTCAAGGCATTTTAAACCTTTCCCAAAGGGAAAATGTGCTTAGATCACAGGGGGTTGCAATTCTAATCTTTTGTAAGTTTGATCAAAGAAAACTTGCGGACCGTTTTTACCTCTCACCATCACAATCATTAATGTCTCCCTTTATAACTGCCTATACTTTGTTTACTTTGAAACATCAGGTTGGCTGTCTTTCTTATGTGGTTTTTTTTTTTTTTACATGCTAGAACTCATGCAGTTTCTTTTTCAGTCGAGAGTTCACATCTTGTTCCTTGAATATTTTGAGCATTTCTTTTAAAATTCTTTTATAAAATTTTTTTGTTTTGCACTGTAAAACTGATTAAAAGTTTAAGCTGGTCTTAACACACTCACTTCTGTAGTGTAAGGAAGTATGAGAAGGAATTTCTTAATAACTGAGTTTACATGGTTAAATCAAGCATATTATAGTTAATATGCCCTGTGTTAAAGGCTTTTCTATTTGTATGTATAGAGTCCTTTTTTTAATGTCATTGTGTTGCAATAATTTAACTCCTTTGACTTACTTGCTAAAAATATTTCTTCTATTTAAGAAGTGCTCTTGACTTCAATACCTAAACACTGAAAATCATGTCAAAAGGTACCCAAAGATAAGTTTTTATACAGTTACACACCTTATAAGTTGTGATTTATTTTATGATTCATTTATCTAAATATGTTGTGTTCTGAATGAATCATGAATGAGAATAGTTCTTTATTGTGGAATTATTTAAAACTGTCCTTTAAAAGAAAAAGAAGAAACTATAAACATATAAGTTAATCTAGTTGCCAAGTTGGAATTCATTATTTAATTTACCTCCTATGCAATGATTAATGCTGCAAAATGTATGGTTATGTTAGAGTATATTCACAAAAGAAATATTATTACAAGGTTTGAGAAGTAGCCAATTAAATCTTTTGGAAATTTACTGTACTGTTTCAATGTGTTAAGTGCCTTGTTGTAAAGTAGAATTTTAAGTCTAGAATTCATTATTTTCCTGACATATATTTTTCATTATCATATATACTGTATATTATTGTAATAGTTTTATTAAATGCTTAAGTTTTAATTAAATATGTAAATTTCAGAAGCTCTTTTCCCCTACCCACCAGTACCTTAATCATTGGTCTATCATATGGGATTTGAATTCAGGTTCTTTTTTTAAAAGGGGAAAATTATCTTAGTTTAGAAATATGTTTTCCATGCTTGTGCATTTGTGTTTATAAAAACATTTCAGGAGGAATTTAAGAGTGTAACTATAGTTTGTACTTCAAAATGCCATTTTACATTTACATTTTAAGTGCCTAATTGTTAGTTAAAACTAATTTATGTTTCTATTCTAAAGAGAATATGTCTACTTGGTTTCTAATCTCTTTGGCTTTGCTTAAAAAAATAAAAGAGCAAGGGCCTATACTTTGTATTTACCCAATAAACCACCATGACATCGACAGTCTTTTCAAAATTAGTATTACTGTTTTTTTAATTAATAAAACTGTTTTCTTTAAAGATTTGTAAAAAATATTTAGTTTTAAGTAGTTATTAGAACCACAAGAGGGTTATTTCCTTCAAGCACTGTTTTTTTGTTTTGTTTTTTTTGCTGTATGCGGACCTCTCACTGTTGTGGCCTCTCCCGTTGCGGAGCACAGGCTCCCAACACGCAGGCTCAGCAGCCATGGCTCACGGGCCCAGCCGCTTCGCGGCATGTGGGATCTTCCCGGACCTTCCCGGACCGGGGCACGAACCCGTGTCCCCTGCATCGGCAGGAGGACCCTCAAACACTGCGCCACCAGGGAAGCCCTAAGCACTGTTTTTTAAATAAGCTGATAACCTTCAAGTAATGGCACACTAAATAAACTGGAATGTTTTATTTTACCCGCCCTTGGATTTAAGGTGAGAAATAATTCACAATATAAGGTCACTCATGGAGAAGGTTAAAGTCAGTTACGAGTTCCATGATTCTCATTCTCATTGTTCACAGAGGAGCAAATATCATTAATTCTTCAAGGAAAGCATTCTCTCTGTCACTCAGTTGTGAAAGAAATGTCATCCTCTTCCTTCACAAAGGGGCACCAGGGTATGTCCTCAACCAGACTTTAGTAGTCATTGCAGCAGTAGATCGCTGTAAGTTGTTTTTGGACCCCCTGAGAAAAAATGAAAGCATGACCCTCAAAGACAAATTTAGTAAAAGAAACTCAGTGGGATGAGGGGACAAGGATAAGATAATATGGTTCAAAGATCAAGTTGTTGGATAATCCAAGTTTCTTCGGATTATCTGGAAATGATAGAGGATAAATCACAATAGTCTTTCTGCCACCTCCACCCAGGTCTTGGATGAAAAGCTTGTCCCATCCTCCTGTTTGAAACAATGGCTTGCTGATTTTTCTGGCCAGAGCCTCAAAGACTGCCCTTATTATCTCCAATGCATTATACAAACCTTGACACATAACATTTCATTTCTTCTAATAAAATATGTAAGAATATCAGAAGCATAAACTAGATTACTCACCGACATGTTAGAACAATAGTGGATTATGTATACTGTGTGTCTATACAATGCGTATTCAATTCATACGTGGCAGGTTGTAATGAGGCATCTCATTTTACTGTTTTTATGCTTGACATACATTCTTGAATCTTCACAAAACCCCACGAGGTAGGCAAGGAAAGAGTTGGTGACCCCATTTTGTGAGATGAAAGAACTCGGAAGTATTAGGGCTGGAACCTGAATTTTGTTTTCTCTGTTTTGCTAACCTTCCTGTGATAATTACTGTGGTCACCATCACTGTTCAGAGGTTTTGCTGTTGTCACTGTTGTTGCTTGTTTTTTAGGGGAGTTTATTCCCTTATCAGCCAGTTAGTTTGTTGAGAGGGCAGCTGGTCGTTGGAACAGGTTCTTTGTCAAATGCTACCGATTTTTCCCGTAATTGGAATTTACTACATTTCAGAGGGGAGAAAAGTCAATTCTTGTAGTGCAAAATGGCCTTGAAAGCAAAAGAATCCCCAAGTGTTTGAGCTTTCAACTTCGTTAGAATAAAGCTAACTCGTTGCAAGTATCACTTATAGGATAGTAGGTAATCATGTACCTAAGCCTTACACAAGTTGGCGGGGTGGGGGTGGGGGGGGACGGACCAAGGTGCATAAGGTTTTATCTCTAAATGGGACTCTCTCAGGGATTATTCCCAAGGGAATGTCAAAAGGCGGGAGAGATACAATGACCTGTTCTCAAAGGATAGCAAAGCTCTGAGGAAATGGAATGGAGTCTTGGGACACACTGTAGTCTGGATTGATTCTGGGCTCCCCAAGGGACCAAAGTGAAGCTATAGGATTGTTTGGTCCTGGTGTGAACTGGTGAGTTCTCTGTGCTAAAAATCTGTCCAACCTGTGCCCTTGCTTCTGATCACGTTTCTGGGCACGCTTTACTTCAGTTCTTATATCCAAGAAGTTATCTCTTTTTCTTCCTAAGTTCCTTAAATCATGTGTTTATTTGGGTAAAGAAAAAAGAAGCCACTACTCTTGAGAAGCTACCATGGATCAGGCACTGCTCCTTGGTTTCCTCTTGTTTAAAGCCAGGTGAATCTCATTATGCTCTTTTTTCCACTTGAGGGAACTCCAGACTCAGATAGCTAAATATAGTACAGGGAGCCCCGCTGGCTGATTGGCACACAATTGCCCAAAGCCCATAATCTTCCCACCATATTAATGGGATGGAAGAATCACCTGCCGTGGGAGGAATGCAGGAGAGGAAGAATTGCCTCTTCCAGAAATCTTTGGACAACCAAGTTTTGTGCTGTTGAGAGCAAAGTTATGGAGGGCTTGAGCTTGAGCCTGTAAGATTCTTTAACCCACATTCAGCAGATTTCCTTTCTCCACCTTAACTCTAGTCCTTTCATCTATAAATATGCTCTTTCCTCTTTATATCCTCATGCCCTATTACTGACGTGTGATGAAGGGGGCAAAACCCAGTTGCCCCGTCATTCCTCTCCTGTCATCACACACCTGCCTCTGGCAGATGGCAGGGGCTCTGGGTCTGCGAGGAGACTGAGCCCCCAGAGCACACACCCCAGGTCCCCAAGCACACAGGGTTTTTCAGGGAGGAAGTGATACTTTTGAACACATTTTGTATTACATCTGGTCAGTTTCCCAGTCCATGGGTTGAAGGGAATGTTTACATTTGACACCAGGGGAAAGACATTTCCCAGATGTCTGCGTGGGTCTAAGCCATTTTAACAAAATACCATAAACTGGGTGGCTTAAACGAAAACGTTTAATTTCTCACAGTTCTGGAGGTCGGGAAGTCCGAGGCCAGGGTGCCAGCATGGTCGGGTTCTGGTGAGGGCCCTCTTCCTGGTTTCCTCCCCTGTGGGACCGGTGGAGGAGTGAGAGCTCTAGTGTCTTTCTCTTCTTCTAAGGACGCTAATCTCATCACCCTCCTGACCTCCTCTAAACCCAATTACGTCCCAAAGACAACCTCCCATACAATCCCCTGGGGGTTAGGGTTTCAACTAATGGATTTTCACCGGTACACAAACATCATGTAGTCCACAACACCTGGGTTTTTTGATTTTATACAAATACATCTTTTAAAAGCAAAGTGCACTTTTTTGTGCAAGATCTTAAGCTCTTTGGGTCCCGTGGCTTTTGGTAATCTATGAGCCTGTCTCTGCAAGGCACTTTCCCACTGCTTCAGTGAACAGTGCCCTCTGTCCTGGTCAGGCTGCTCTCATCCCGGTCCTCTGTGCTGCAGCACCCAGTCCAACCACGTGAGGTGCTTCCCCCAACCAGACTGTCACCTGTGTACCCAGGAAGGCAGTGTGACATGGTGGCCCTGTGCTCTCTGGGTCTGAATCTCGGTTCTTCCAGTGCTGGCTGAATGTGGAAGATGTCAAAAAAGTTGCCTAACCTCTGTGCCTCGGTTTCTTTATCAGTGGGATGGAAATAATAATAGTCCATGTCTCACAGAATTGTTGGGAAGACTAAAGATGTTGTTATAAGATACACATTCGGTTAAGTGTTAGCCAATTCAGTTAAATATTTTAGGTACCATAGTTCTAGCTCTGAAATTATTCACGTATCAATATATCCAGATCTTGCTTGTCCTGAAAGTTCAGCTGAAGTCTCATCTCCTGAAAACTTTACCTTACTTCTCTGAATCTGAGTTCCTCCCTAAAAGATACATACAAACTAATTGTCAAAATGTGAGATACACTCGCTGATATAAGATTTTTTAAAATGTCCTGTTAACATACCAGATTTCCTTAAGAGAAGGAATTGTCTTAGTATTCATTCCAGTGTCTAATAAAGTTCTTATCACATACAGCAAATATTTATTGAATGAGTTTTTTTAAATATCATCTTTTGTGTTTGGAGTATTAACAGAATGTATGAGGCTTCGATGAAAAGGAAATTGCCCGTCATGCCTCTAAATAATTTGCTTTAAAATAATTGAAGCACTTATCAAATCATCAGATGTTTATAATTTAAATGTTTCAGTAGCCATCATATTATATGTATTTTATGAGATTTTAGCCAAAAATATGGATTGAAAAATAAAGGCTGAAGTGGAAAATCCAAAGACTTTGGACTCAGCCCCTAGGTTTAATTCCTAAGCAAGTTACTTTACCTTTCTGAATCATCATGTCCGTCCCTTCTGTAAAATGAGAGTGAAGAAAGCTACCTCCCAATGTCATGGTGAGGATTGGAGATAATGTTTAGTAAAGCACTTGATACTACCTGACTCGTTAATATATATTCAAGTCTAATCAGAAAATAAATTCATGGGATTTTAAAACTTTTAAATTTTATTGGAAGGGATTTTAGAATTTTTAAATTGCAAGGATTTAGAATTTTCTACTTAATACAAGATACATATGTTTGTCACACTGTACAAGCTTTTGGATTTCAGTTGAGAACAATGTCAGGTGTTTAAGCTTATGTTTCCAAAGCCTCCACTCTGCCTCTTGCCCACATTTTGTACACTAATCAGATACCTGAATTGTTTTGCTGTATCTCTCCAGAAAAACCCAGAAAAATGAGTGATGAATTGCTAGTGTGGAAACGGTTTTTTCTAATGCAAAAGGACAATTCATTCAAAGAGGTAAACTGCGGCTTGCCCTTGACCATTGAATTAAGGGTGATTATCCCAGTCATAAATAGCTACAGCTGGTCCATCACAGTGGGGTTATATGTTTGGTGCAATGTTGAACTACCAACAAAGTTACTAGATTTCACCAGAAACTAATCTAGCGAGCTGACTTTTGAGTGACCTGCCTATATATTGGGGGAACACCAGAGTTTGGGCAAGTGCCAAAAGGTCTTAATATTAAAGAGAGTTAAGCTCAAAAGCAGAAAAAGTTGTTAAAGACTGTTTTGGTATACGACAGCCTTTCCAAGAGAAGTGTTGAGAAATCTGCTTCTGGAGCTATTTAAAATGAATTGTCCAAACAGAAAAATTCACAAAAATATGAGAATTAGCCAATATACTCTTTTTTTAAAAATTTATTTAATTTATTTATTTTTGGCTGCATTGGGTCTTCGTTGCTGCGTGGGCTTTCTCTAGTTGCGGCGAACGGGGGCTACTCTTAGTTGCGGTACGCGGGCTTCTCATCACGGTGGCTTCTCTTGTTGTGGAGCATGGCCTCTAGTCGCTTGGGCTTCAGTAGCTGTGGCATGCAGGCTCTAGAGAGGAGGCTCAGTAGTTGTGGTTCATGGGCTCCAGAGGGCAGGCTCAGTAGTTGTGGTGCACAGGCTTAGTTGCTCCACGGCAAGTGGGATCTTCCCAGACCAGGGCTCAAACCCGTGTCCCCTGCATTGGCAGGCAGATTCTTAACCACTGCACCCCCAGGGAAGCCCAACCAATACACTCTTAACTAACGGGTCAAGGAAGAAGTCACAAGGGAGATTTGAAAATACTTTGAGACAAATGACAATGAAAAAAAAAACACCCAACATGTATGGGATACAGTGGTGCTGAGAGGGAAATTTATAATTCTAAATACATACATTACAAAGAAAGATTTCAAATCAATAACCTACCTGTAGTTCTTAAGGAACTGGAGAAAGAGAAGCAAACTACACCCAAAGTTAGCAGATGGAAAAAAATAAAAGTTAAAGTAGATATAGAGAATAGAAAAACAACAGAGAAATCAATGAAGCCAAAAGCTGCTTCTTTGAAAAGACCAACAGAATTGACAAACATTTAGCTAGATTGACTAAGGAAGAAGAGAAAGAAGGCTCAAATTACTAAAGTCAGAATGGAAGTGGGGACATTACTACTTGATTTTATAGAAATAAAGCATTTATAAAAGACTATGAATAATTGTAAGCAGACAGATTGGATAACTTAGATGAAATGGACAAATTTCTAGAAGCACAAAGCCAGCCAGTACTGAATCTTGAAGAAACAGAAAATCTAAATAAACCTTTAATAATGAGAATTGAATTAGCAATCAAAAATCTCCCAACAAAGAATAACCCTGGACCAGATGGCTACACTGGTGAATTCTACCAAATATTTAAAGAATCAACACCAGTTTTTCTCAGTCTCTTCCAGAAAATTGAAGAGAATACTTCCTGACTCATTCTGTGAGGCCAGAATTACCCTGACACCAAAGCCAAACAAAGGCACTATGAGAAAAGAAAACTTCACACCAATATCCCTTATGAATATTGACACAAAAAGAAACAAAATATTAGCAAAACCAAATTCAGCAGCATATTAGAAGGATTATATACCATGACCAAGAGGGATTAATTCCTAGAATGCAAGGATGATTCAATACACGAAAATCAATCAATATAATACACTACTTTAACCGAATGAAGGGGAAAAATAACATGATCATTTCAATTGATACAGAAAAAGCATTTGACAACATTTAACACCCTTTCATGATAAAAAAAAGAAAACCTCAATAAACTAGGAATAAAAGGAAACTACTTCAACATAATAAATGGTATATATGAAAAACCCACTGCTAACATCACACAATGCTTTTCCTCTAAGATCAGGCAAAAGACAAGGATGCCTGCTTTCATCACTTCAGCATAGTATTGGAAGTTCTAGCCAGAATAATAAGACAAGAAAAAGAAAGAGCATCCAAATTGAAAAGGAAGAAGTAAACTTAACTCTGTTCAAAGATGATACGATCTTATATGTAGAAAACCCCAAAGATTCCACACACAAACTATATTTAGCTCAAATAAATGACTTCAGCAAAGTTGCAGGATATAAAGTCAAAAGGCAAAAATCAGTCACACTTCTATATACTAACAATGAACAATCTGAAAAGGAAATTTAGAAAACAATTTGATTTACAATAGCATCAAAAAGAAAAAAATAGGAATAAATTTATCCAAGGAGGTGAAAGATTTGTATACTAAAAAGTATAAAACATTACTGAAAGAAATTAAAGAAGACCTAAATAAATGGGAAGACATTCCATGCTCATGGATCGGAAGACTTAATATTAAGATAATACTACACAGAGCAGTCTACAGATTCAGTGCAATCTATATTAAAATTTCAATGGTGTTTTTTACAGAAAAAGAAAAGCCCATCCATAGGTTCATATGAAGTCCCGAGGGACCAAAACAATAGCAAAACTGTAGGCAAATTGTCCATATAGCCAAATTTGTCAGAATAGCCAAAACAATCTTGAAAGGAGAAATAGTTGGAAACCTCAAGCTTCCTAATTTTAAAACTTACTATAAAGTACAACAGTCAAAACACTGATACTGGCAAAAGGATGAACATACAGACCAATGGAACAGAACGGAGAGCCCAAAAATAAACCCTTGCATTTCTGGTCAATTTTTGGCAGAGGGTCCAAGAGCATTCAGTGGGGGAAAAGACAAGTGTTAATAGTCCTAGAAAAACTGGATATCCACATGCAGAAGAATGGAGCTGGACCTTTAGCATATAGCACACATAAAAATTAACTTGAAAAGTGAATCAAGGCCTAAATTTAAGAGCTAAAACTATAAAACTCTTAGAACAAAACAGTTCTAAGTGAAAATCTTCAGGACCTTGGATTAGACTGTGTTTTCTTAAGCATGACACCAAAAGCACAGGCAATAAAAGAAAAAAAATTACATAAATTGGACTTAATCAAAATTAAAAACCTTTGTGCATCAAAGAACAATGTCAAGAGAGTGAAAAGACAATCACAAAATGGGAGAAAGTATTTGCAAATCGTAATATATCTGATAAGGGATAAGCATTCAGAATGTATAAAGAACTCCTACAACTCAAAAACAACAAAACACCCCAATTCAAAAATAGGCAAAGGATTTGAATAGACATTTCTTTAAAGAATATATACAAATGGCACATAAATATATACAATGAAAGCACATGAAAGGAATCTCAGCATCATTAGTCATTAGAAAAATGTCAATCAAAGCCACAATGGGATACCACTTCGTACTCATTAGGATGGCTATTATGAAAAAATAAAAAGAACAACAAAATAACAAGTGTTGGTAAGGATATAGAGAAATGGGAGCCCTCATCATTGCTGGTAGGAAAGTTAAAACTGGTACAGCTACTGTAGAAAAAGTTTGGTGATTCCTCAAAAAGTTGAACATGGGGTTACTATATGATTCAGCAATTCCATCCCTAGATAGATACCTGAAAGAACTGAAAGCAGGGCCTCAATCAGATATTCATATACTAATGTTCATCACAGCATTATTCACAAGAGCCAAACGTGGAAACAACCCAAATGTCCATCGATGGATGAATGGATAAACAAAAGGTAGTATGTGCATACAGATGGCCCCTAACTTATGATGGTTCAATTTAAGATTTTTTGACTTTACAATGGTGAGAAAGTGATATGCCTTCAGCAGAAACCATACACTGAATTTTGAATTTTGATCTTTTCCTGGGCTAGCGACATGTTATAGTACTCTCTGGAGACACTGGGCAGCAGGAAGCAGCTGCAGCTCTCAGGCAGCCACGCAATCGCAGGGGTAAGCAACCGATACGTGTACAACCATTCAGTATCAGACAACCTTTCTGCTTTTCACTTTCAGTACATTAGTCAAAAAATTACTTGATTTTGCCCAACTGTAGGCTAATGTAAGTGTTCTGAGCATGTTCAATGTAGGTTAGGCTGAGCTATGATGTTTGGTAGGTTAAGTGTATTAAATGCACTTTCGACTTAACTGTTTTCAACTTAGGATGGGTTTATGGTTTATCAAGATGTAACCCCATCATAAGGAGAGGAAGATCTGTACAATGGAATATTATTCAGCCATGAAAAGGAATGTAATTCTGAGATGTGCTACAACATGGATGAATCTTTAAAACATTATGCTAAGCAAAATAAACCAGACACAAAAGAACAAATATTGTAGGATTCCACTTATATGAGGTATCTAGAATAGGCACTTCAGAGAGACAGAAAGTAGAATAGAAGTTACCAGGGGCTGGGGGAGATAGCGAGTTATTGTTTAATGGGTACAGAGTTTCTGTTTGGGATTATGAAAAAGCTCTGGAAATAGATAGTGATGGTAGTTATACATCATTGTGAATGTCCTTAGTGCCACCGAATTGTAAACTAAAAATGGTTAAAATGGTAAATTTTATGTTATGTAAATTTTACCACAATAAATAAAAACAAGCCCCTCCATATTTATTCCAGCATAATTTTAATAGAAATTGGAAATAACCTAGATATTTGTTAACAGAGGATTGGGCTAACATTGTGACATGACTGTATGGATTTCTTAATAGTCTTGCTTTCACCTCTGCCCCTTTACAGAGCAGCCAAAATGATTCTATTAAAACATCAGCGTTAAATGAGAAGAGCAGGTTAGTGAACTAAATGCATAGTATGATGCCATTTATGGGGTGGCGGGGGAAATCTATATAAGCATAAAAGAAATCTGAGAGGAGATATATCACACTTTTAACAGAGGTTATCTCCAGGTGGTAGAAAGACAAAGTGCATGCATGCGCACGCGCGCACGCGCGCGCGCGTGTGTGTGTGTATGCTGTGTGTACTTTGTTCTATGTAGCAACAGCCTTAGTACCAGTTCTGTTTCTTGGTATTTATCTTACTGAAATAATCAAAAATGTATATATCACATTATTGTTCATAATAGCAAAAAAATTGAAAATAGCCTGTGTTGACAATAGGATATCTGTCAGATAAATTTTGAAATATTCCTAAACAATGAACTAGACTTTTAAAAGTCCAGAAGTCAACAAATAAGGGCCTGCAGAATAAGTCCAGCGGTTGTCTTCCTTTTTTTTTATAAATAAAGTTTTACTGAAATATGGCCATGACCATTTATTTACATATTGTCTATGGCTACTTTCCTGCTCCCGTGGCTCAACTGTACTGTTGTGGCAGAGACCAAATTGCTGGCAAACCTAAAACATTTACTGTTTGGCCCTTTTCGGAAAAAGTTGCTGAATCCTTGGACTAGAATATAGTAATTAAAAATGATTTGTGGGAGAAAAACATGGAAAATGTTAATGATACATATACATAATATACATATCCATGGTTATAAATTAAACTATTTATAACGATTGAAGATACCATAGATATATGTGTAAAAAGGCTGGAAGGATACATACAGAAATGTTATAAATTACTTCTGGGTGGAAAAAAATTAAAAGGTGATCATTATTTCCTCTTTTACAGTTTCTTGCATTTTCAAATTTTCTACGAAAACTATGTATTGCTATTTTTTGAATCAGAATAAAAAGTCAACTTTCAAATATCTGGTTTGCTTTCCTAAAGGAAAGAGTAGGTCATCTTTCAAAGTCTTTCCTAAAACGTGATTCTTTGTGAGACTTGGAAATGAGTCTTCATTATTAGGCAAATGGCCAAGCATGCTTACCGCCACCAGGAAGTAAAAACCCTATGCTTTGCTGAGGCAAACAGGTTATACTTTACCTTGTAAATGCACTTTATTTTTTCAGATTGTATTGACTAAGTATGTTATTAATCAGGGTCCAAGTTCAAGGTCCTGACAATCTAAAGAAGGTGAATCTTAGGGACTGGAGGTATTTTAGAAACCTTGTGTTAAGCTCCCTCATTTTACTATGAAGAAAAAGACGGAAAGGTTAACAACTTGTCCCTGTTAGATCTGGGCAGACTCCCATTTGGTTTCCATGCTGAGTTCTGCAAAATAAATGGAAGTAAATGAGGGAGAAGAAAGGAACATGGATTCCAGCAATGCTTCGGCTTACATAAAAATCAAAGTCAGGAGTCCGTAACCATTATGGCCAGGCTAATTAAAGTAAGTGTATGTTTATTTTTTTAGAGGAATGTTACTCTAACCATTTTCCCTTCTATCCCTCTTTATTTACATACTAAACTACTAGTAACTGTTGTTACAATAACAATATATCACATAACTGTTATTGTGGGCATACATTTCACAATAGGTAGCTAAGTCTTCTTACTTCACCATGTCTTTTCCTTCTAAGATATTGGATTTTATTCTATTTTATTTATTATTTTATTTTTATTTATTTATTTTTTTGCGGTACGCAGGCCTCTCACTGCTGTGGCCTCTCCCGTTGCGGAGCACAGGCTCCGGACGTGCAGGCTCAGCGGCCATGCGTCACGGGCCTAGCCGCTCCGTGGCATGTGGGCTCTTCCCGGACCGGGGCACGAACCCGTGTCCCCTGCATGGGCAGGCGGACTCGCAACCACTGCGCCACCAGGGAAGTCCTTGGATTTTATTTTTTTAATTTGTTCTACTGAGATAAAATTTACTTTGAGTGAAATGCACAGTTCAGTTTTGACAAATGCGTATGCTCAAGTAACTAACACCCCAATCAAGACATAAAACATTCCCACCACCTGGGAAAAATGTCTCATGTCCCTTCCCAGTCAATCTTGCCCTCTGTCCTGATTTATATCACCATGAGTTAGTTGTGCCTTTCTAGAACTTCTTATAAATGCAATTCTTCAGTATGTAGTCTTTTGGGTCTCGCTTCTTTACTCAGCGTAATGTTTTTTTTGAGAATCATCATGCTGTGGGGTGTATGATAACTTATTCCTTTTCATTGCTGACCAGTCGTCTATTTTACAAATATATCACAGTTTCCTTCCTCCTCCTCTTTTGTTGAAGGACACCTGGATAGTTTCCAGTTTGGGCATTAAACAAAAAATTTCTTCTGATCCTGGAACCTCTTTGTCCAAATAAAAAGTTTTGAGAATTGGATTTTGTTACTTTGGAGATTCTGCCTTCCACTGATATGTTTCAGGGTCCTTCCTCCCTTCATCTCCTCTCCAGGAAAATCACAATACATTCAACTGGAGAAGAATGATATGGGTAATATTGAAGATGGGCAAGTTTATTTGGTCATCATACAAGTCCTAAAGGCTGAATATAGAAAACAAGTTAATATCCTGACCAGTCTCACAATCTAATTTTGGAAAGGGCAGGTAAAGCTGCAAGGAGTGAAAAAGTGAGACAATACGGCCAACCCATAGAGTTAAAAGCATTGTCAGGGCCCAAAGGTAATTATTACAATTAGAGCTTGTACTTATCGAGCCTGAGCTAAATGCCAGACATTGTGCTAATTACTCCATCCAGTCTTTACGCTTGATGTAGGCACATTTGTTATCCCAATTTCATGTAGGGTACATGGACGCTCAGAGAGTACATAAGGAAGTACCTAACACTATATGTAGAAGACACTCAAAGGAGTATATATGAAGCAAATCATAGGAATTTAAAGGAAATGAAGGGATTAATTTTTAAATGGCTAGTGGAGTTGTGCCACTAAATAAATAATTAGCATTTCAACTTTCTCTTCTCATTAGCATTTTGCAAACTCTTCTTAAGCCATAAGCCCTCTCTGTTCATGCTCACTGACTCTGGATGGATATACTGTGTAGCATTCACCTCCCAGGGAATTACCAGCCAGCTGGACAATTGTAGTTTTACAAACAGAGTAATTTAACACCTCTCTCTTTTAACACCACTCTTTTTTTTTTTTTTAATTTTTTATGTATTTTTTTTTTGGCTGCGTTGGGTCTTCGTTGCTGTGCGCGGGCTTTCTCTAGTTGCGGCAAGCGGGGGCTACTCTTCGTTGCGGTGAGCGGGCTTATTGTGGTGGCTTCTCTTGTTGCGGAGCACGGGCTCTAGACCTGCGGGCTTCTGTAGTTGTGGCATGCGGGTTCAGTAGTTATGGCTCACAGGCTTAGTTGCTCCGCGGCATGTGGGATCTTCCTGGACCAGAGCTGGAACCCGCGTTCCCTGTATTGGCAGGTGGATTCTTAACCACTGCGCCACCAGGGAAGCCCAACACCACTCTTGATAACAAAATAATAGTACAGATATTTTGGATATCTGTACTATTTGTACTGTTACCAACAATTCTGTTATCTGTACTGTTACCAACAATTCTGGCTGAAATCCATGTACAGCAAGAAGGATTCCAGTGAGAAAGCAAGTGGTTTAAAATTATCTTTGGGGATTCAATTTTAAAATGTTTTCCTTAATGCCCTTCTTGTCCTCCTTTCCCTCTCTCCCCAGCCCAAAGATCTTTTAGTATTCTCTTCCTTTACTGCTACTGATTATTATATTATTCATCTATTTAAAATAGGAAGGATGGAGCAGAAAGTATTCCTTTTTCTGGCAAGAAAGCCCTGAATATCATTTGGGGAAATTCATCCCTAAGAAGCACTGAATGAGCTATGTGGTTTCATGTTTAAAATAGTTTATCCATAGTATGTATTATGAACAATGTAGCTTCCTCTATTAGTTTGCAAGGGCTGCCATAACAAAGTACTACAGACTTATTTCCTCACAGTTCTGGAGGCTAGAACTCTTAAGATCAAGGTGTTGGTAGGGCTGATCTCTTCTGAGGACTCTCTCCCTGTCTTGTAGATGGCCATCTTCTCCCTGTGTTTTCATGTTGGCTTCCCTCTGTGTCTGTCCATGTCCTAATCTCTTCTTCTTAAAAAGA
Organism: Monodon monoceros; assembly: GCF_005190385.1. Classification (NCBI taxonomy): domain Eukaryota; kingdom Metazoa; phylum Chordata; class Mammalia; order Artiodactyla; family Monodontidae; genus Monodon; species Monodon monoceros. The sequence continues at coordinate 105,689,056 of NW_021703777.1, forward strand.
CACCAGTGATATTGGATTACAGTCCACTTATATGACCTCATTTTACTTTACCTCTTTAAAGACCCTATCTCCAAACAGTTTCATTCTGAGGTACTGGGGGTTAGGACTTCAACATATGAATTTTGGGGGAACACAACTCAGCCTATAATACTTCCTATCTGCATCACAGAGCTGTTAGCCTAAATAAGAGAATTACTTAGGAAAACAATGTGAATGTAATTATATCCTGTATAAGAGGGTGTCTGTTAAGGTCGTTAAAGTAGTCACATGGTCAACTACTTTAAAATCATTTGTGAATTTAAGTTGCTTGTAAGGAAAGATGTTAGTGGCTACTATTTTGGAGAACAGGCTATGAAGAGAATCAGATGACATATTGAAGATCATCTGTGCAAACCAGTGGTAAAATTTTTTAAATTCTCAAAATTGAAAAAAAATGAGAAAAGTAATCTAACAATGGTTACTTATAGAAGATAAGAGGTGTGTTTTTTGGGGAAGCTTAAAATAATTTATGAAGAGCATGGCAAAAATAGTATTAGAACAGAGTAGATGTGAAATAAAGAATAAAAAGGATCAGAAAATGGGAAACATTTGTTCATTATCATCAGTTACGTTGATTTATACGAGACTGGCCTTTTAGCAGACAGGAAATGGTCTAGTATCGACAATTCTGTGTCAACCTAACATAAAAGAAACCAGAGGATTTAGCCTGTAGAAGACAGAAAAGGGAAGTGCCTACGAGCCATAATTACGGAAAATTAAAGGACTTTGTATTGAAAGCATTACACAATTCTCACTTAAAATCTCAACCTCAGCATAGTTATAATGATATTGTGACCCACTCCTCACCTGATTGATTTTATATTATTAGCTACTTAAATCCTCCAAGCAAATTTCTGGATTAGGTCTTCTGCTTTACCCAGGCCACACGCTGAAACGGACGCTGAACTTTCACTCTCCACATAAAAGGGATATTCCCGTGTATGGCAAGTTATAAGAGCTTTACTCCATCACCCCACCCACCCCACTATTCCCCACCCATCCTTTCTCCGGAGCGTTGGCCACCTACATCTACAAATTCTACACATTGCATTTCCATCATCCTGCTGTCAGTGGGTGGAGGAAAGGGTCATTTCTTCCTCCGAATCCCGATTTGGATAAAGCAGTACCCCTGTCTTTTTGCTACCAGGAGATAGGGCGGGGACCCCCCTCGCCCAGCTCAGGGTAGAAGCGCTGGTGTTGAGGCTGAGTCGTACGAGGGGCCTGTTGACCTGGCACGGTTTAAGCACTCAACTGACAAATAACACAAGAAATCCGGTAACCAATCAGAGCGTAAGGGTGTGGTGCGAGCATCTTTTTTTTCAGGGGCGGTCACAGCCAAGTCTGACCCAGCGGAGGGGCGCGACCCGGATTGGGCGGCCAACTTCCAGACGGCTTGCCCAGCCTGGTCCGCGGACCGCCACAGCCTGGTTGCGAGCGCGTCCCCGTTTCTTCTCGGGCGTCGCTGATTGGAGGGGCTGGGGAGGAAGCGGTGGGCGCAGCCAATCCGGAGCGGCCTCCGCCGCTCTCCTCCCCGCCCCCGCCGCTCTCCTCCCCGCCCCCGGGCTTCAAGGGGAGTTGGCCTTGGGGCCGAGCACCGGTGTCTGCGTATGCTCTCATGAGGATAGCGGCAGGACCCCGGGGCTGAGGACTCCGGCGCACAGGCCATGGCTTCCGCAGGGCTGCCCCAGGCTCCCGCTGAGGACTACCCCTGGCCTCTGCGCCTTCTGCACGCGCCCCCGGGGCTGCTGCGGCTGGACCCCACGGGCGGCGCGCTGCTGCTTCTCGTTCTCGCCGCGCTGCTGGGCTGGAGCTGGCTGTGGCGGCGCCCGAAGCGGGGCATCCCCCCCGGGCCCACGCCCTGGCCCGTGGTGGGCAACTTCGGCTTCGTGCTGCTGCCGCCTTTCCTCCGACGGAAGAGCTGGCCGTACCGGCGGGCAAGGACCGGAGAATTGAATACCTCGGGCCTGGGCGTGCAGTTGCTCCTGGCAGACATGGCCCGTGTGTACGGCAACATCTACAGCTTCTTCATCGGCCACTACCTGGTGGTGGTCCTCAACGACTTCCACAGCGTGCGCGAGGCGCTGGTGCAGCAGGCCGAGGTCTTCAGCGACCGCCCGCGGATGCCGCTCAACTACATCCTGACCAAGGGGAAGGGTGAGCTGGGCCGCGGCCGCGGGAGCCTTGGGGGTCAGGGGTCACGGGCCGTGTGCGCGCGCGGATGGGGCTGCAGGTGCGCCGGAGCTGGGGGTTCTGTGCCCCTTGCGGCCGCGCGCACCCAACCTGCCTCACACCTGCACCCAGCGCGGGAGGGGGAGGGCGGCGCTGCCTCCCACTCCCGGTGCCTTTGAGATCCCCTGCAGCTGTGATAGGTTCCATCTTTCCAGGAGTATTCGCTCCTTCCCAGAATGAGGCCTCACTCTTCAGGCTGTGTTCCCGACGAGAAACTTCGGCCGTGTTAGAAAGAGAGAGGGATATTTACACCTTTTGCGTTTTGGGTGCAAGAGTTTAAGATTATTTCCCCATAAGATAGGAAGTCCAGAAAACACGATAGGAACTAATTGGCAAACCTAATGTACAATAGGTTTATAGTTTCTGTGATTCCTGCTTATGGAAGGCTAAGTTGGGCAGTTTTGAGCGTTGGTAAACATGTTATCCGCTGCAATAGAATATCACATTTGCCCTTTTTGTTTATCAGTGTTCCCCTTTGTCTTATTGGCCGGCACAGGTCCCAGACTGTGTTTCCGTCTGTGTCAATCCTACCCTTCGGTCAGGTGTTAATTTTTTTTTTTTTTTTACATCTTTATTGGAGTATAATTGCTTTACAATGGTGTGTTAGTTTCTGCTTTATAACAAAGTGAATCAGTTATACATATACACATGTTCCCATATCTCTTCCCTCTTGCGTCTCCCTCCCTCCCACCCTCCCTATCCCACCCCTCTAGGTGGTCACAAAGCACCGAGCTGATCTCCCTGTGCTATGCGGCTGCTTCCCACTAGCTATCTGTTTTACGCTTGGTAGCGTATATATGTCCATGCCACTCTCACACTTTGTCACAGCTTACCCTTCCCCCTCCCCATATCCTCAAGTCCATTCTCTAGTAGGTCTGTGTCTTTATTCCCGTCTTACCTCTAGGTTCTTCATGACTTTTTTTTTTTCTTAAATTCCATATATATGTGTTAGCATACGGTATTTGTCTTTCTCTTTCTGACTTACTTCACTCTGTATGACAGACTCTAAATGTCTTTCCCTCAGGGAGTTTTTTTCCTCACTTCCGTTCCAGGTAAGTTAGTCTCCCTTGTTAGAACCAGTTTCATTGAACAAGTACTTTTCCTTCACTGCACTTATCAATATTGAGGCTTCATAATTCTGTAACCTTGGCCTGAATGTGAGTCTTCACCACTAGACTGACATCTAGGAAGACAGAGTTACTCCTTGTCCTGCCTGGCACATATAGGAGTCAATAACTATTTATTAAGTAAATGAACTACTACTTCCTTTTCCTGGCATGTGGTATAAAGAGATCCAGGCTTTTCAGAATCTGATGAAGCCAGAATAATGGTGATCTTAATATTCTAAATGTCCCACTGAAAAATAAATCATACATATCACAGTTCATACCTTACTCTCTCCATGTCTTTACACCTGCTGCTTCTTCTACCTGGAATTCTCTTCCGTTCTCATGGCTGCCTGGAGAACTCCCACCTGCTTTTCTTTCCCTCTTTTTAAAAAAATAGTGGTGAAATACAAATAACATAAAATTTACCATCTTAATCATTTTTAAGTGTACAGTTTAGTGGTATTAAGTCATTCACATTGTTGTGAAATCATCACCACTGTCTTCAGAACTCTTTTCATCTTGCAGAACTGAAAGTTTATACCCATTAAACAAACACTAAAAACCCATTAAACATTTAAAAACTCTCTAACCTCTGGCAACCACCATTCTGTTTTCCGTCTCTGTGAATTTGACTATCCTAGGTACTTTATACAAGTGGAATCATACAATATTTATCCTTTTGTGACTGACGTATTTCACTTAGTATAATGTTTTAAGGTTCACCCATATTGTACCATGTGTGAGAATTGCTTTCCTTTTTAAGACTGAATACTATTCCATTGAATGTATGTACCACATTTTGTTTATCCATTCGTCCCCTGATGGATACTTGCATGCTTCCATCTTTAGACTATAGTGAAAACTGCTGCTGTGAACATGGTATGTCTACAAATATCTGTTGAAGTCCTTGCTTTCAGTTCTTATGGGTGTAAATCCAGAAGTGGAATTGCTTGATCATATTATATGTTTAATATTTTTGAGTAACTGCCATACCATTTTCCATAGCAGCTGCACCATTTTGCATTCCTGCCAGCAACAGCCAATGTTTCAGTTTCTCCACATCCTCACCAACACTTGTGTTGTATTTTTTCATACCTGCTTAAATGTCACCTCTCTGAGAATGTGTTCTGTGACCTATTTCTCTATCCTCCCAGGTACAGGTGAGCTACTCTTTTCTCTGTGATACCACTGTTTTCGTTTAAACCCTCATCGCATTCCCTAGCAGCCAGTAAGTCTTGTCAGCCTGCTGCAGATATATCCATGTTCTGTATCCGTTCACTTCTCTCCATTTCCATCTCATCCAAGCTACCATCGTTTTTCATTTCCAGAAGCCTCTTAACTAGCCTGCTTGCTTCTGCTCTGATCTTTTATCCATACAGCAGCCAAAGGGATTTCTTTAAAAAAAAAAAAAAATGTGAATCAGAACAAATCATGTCGCTTCCCCCACTGAAACCAGTTGTTTCCGACTCCATACTAGACCTACTGTGTCCCAAAGGATCTGGCCTCTGCCTGCCTTTCTCACTTTATCTCTTTCCACTCTCGCTTTATTGTACATTTCAAGTACAGTGTCTGCTCTGGACACACTAAGCTGATTCCTGGAAGGTTGGTGACTGCCTCAGGCTACTGGGTTTTGTCGTCCTTAGGCCTGGGATAACTTAAAAAAAAATTTTTTTTAATATTTATTTATTTGGTTGCACTGGGTCTTAGTTGCGGCAGGCGGGCTCCTTAGTTGTGGCACGCTTGTGGGATCTAGTTCCCTGACCAGGGATCGAACCCGGGCCCCCTACATTGGGAGCTCGGAGTCCTATATCCACTGTGCCACTGGGGAAGTCCCCTGGGATAACTTTTTACTTGGTTTATTCCTTATCATCTCTCAGGCCAATTGTCACCTTTCACTACTATTTTAGACACTGCCCAATATCACAGCTTATTTTATCTCATTTATATTTCACTAACCTCATTCATTAAAAACTTTGAAAGCATTTAGCCTATTACCAACCCCACTTACCATTGGAATGTGAACTCTGTGAGGGCAAAGATCTGGCTCATCTTGTTAACCACTGTATGCCTTCTAATCGGCACAGAGCAGGTAATCAAGAAATGAATGAATGCATGCATACATCTATTGATACATACATACATCTAACATCTGTTGATGCACTTACCACATTATATTGTCACTTTTGTTGCTCATCTGTCTTTTCCTCCTGATTTTTAAAGGTAGGAATTAGATTTTCTTCTTCCAGGTCCTTCTTGGTGGGTGCATAGTTTGGTTAAGAATCTATAAGGCAGTTTCTAAGTATTAGTTGGATCACAGTTTATTATTGGATCCCTCCTTATTTTGTAAAGTCTTGGGAGCCTGGGGTAATCTGGTGCTTCAGCATCTCAACTAAAGCATTAATTCCTCCAAGAGACAGGACTTTTTAGGTGCTGCTGCTCTTGTATTCTGGTGGATATGTGTTGGGCGAATGTGCTGTGAGAAATTTATGTTGCTGGTGAAAATGATTGACAGGAGAAAGTAAAGCAAGAACCATATGTCACAAGGAAAATGCTTGTCAATTTAACTTGGAATAAAGAACAGGCCATCTGAATAGGAAAATGTAGATAGTCAAGGAATCTTTTAATGGAATTGTTTCAAGGGTGAAAAATAAAAGGGGAGAATGTGAGTTTATTTCAAGATGCCCATCGAAGGATGAAGAAGCAGATGAGTTCTGGGTAGCCGTCATAGATCAAGAATTGGATGGCATAGTCATCCTGAAGAAGATAGGCCACAGGAGTGAAAGGCTGAGCGGCTCAGCTCAGCAAGATTTGAGGAGTGCCCGAGCCACCTTCAGTGCTGTTTCCAGTGGCAAGACTGTAAAATGCGGAAGTTGTCCAGAAGCAGGATGCATAGACTCTAAGAGAAAGAAAAGTGATATTAAGAATTAGAGGCCAATAACGTTATTAAATGTTTATATTTATTTTTATAAGATATTTGTAAAAGAGTTTTGCTGCTAAAGTTGATGAGACTCGAAGAGAAGGAATATTTCATGAACAGTGATGTGCTGGAAATAGTTCACTTAACACATTGCCATCAAGTTCTAGAATGTAGGGAGGTTATTTATTATATTTGAGTTTTTCAAATTATCATGCTTGTACAAGTTGATGTTCTTTTTAAGCATGAAAATTATAGTAAGGTGGATAGGCCAGAAAGATGTTCTACATTAGGTATGCCCATCATACTTATTCATCCATCTGATTCTGTTCCTGAGCAGGAAATAAAGTTACAAAGTCAGATTAAGAGGTACAAACTACTAAGTATAAAATAAATAAGCTACAAGGGTATGTTGTACATCACAAGGAATATAGCCAATGTTTTATAATAACATTAAATGGAGTATAATCTAAAAATTTTGAAACACTGTCTTATATGCCTGAAACTAATATAATATTGTAAATTAACTATACTTCAATAAAAAAACATACAGTCAGATACAAGGCTACCAAAAGAGTACTTTAAGTGTGGTCTGTTTCTTCTCAAAGGTTTATGCACATCACATTTTTATTATAAAATATTTCAAATATAAAGTTCAGAGAGTAATATAAACTCATTCATCACTGTTCACATTTGCTTCAGATTCATAAACAGTGCATAACTTCATTTGGTATGTTTTTTAAAACCTTACATATGTCATATATTTATAAAGTATCTTTCTACCTCTAGCTTTTGTAATTTATCTATTTCCCTGTTGATAGAAATTAGATTACTTCTAATTTTGAGAGATTTTGAGAGACTTGGAGCAAGAGTCAAAGGAAATTGCAAGACATGAAAATGGGAGGCAAAAGGAAATTTTGAAGAACTTTAGAAGTACAGGATAGACCAGTCAGGACTAACTACCTTGAAGGGGTACAAGATACAAAATGAAATTAGGAAATAAAGAAAGAAAGTGAAAGTTCATTTGAGCAATTTGAAAATAAATGAGGAAAACGAGATAACTGAATCTTGTAGTAAATGCAGTAAAGTACATATTTTAGATAGTTACATGCTCATTTCAAGAAGGCCTGAATTCCCACTAAGAGGGACACTTATATGACCCTATGGAAGGGAAGGGCAAATATAATCAGTGGATAACACTTTCTCTGCTTCAAGAGAAAGAAAACGTATGTGTGATTAATGTAGAATTGCATCAAATTTAATGTATTTTAACTATTTTTATTTTAGTAATATATGTTGCTTATTGTAAAACATAAAACATGGAACAGGAGTAAAAGAATTCTTTTAAAAAATAATTGAAAATCATCTGTGATCAGTGTTATTTTGAGATAGCCACTATTAACGTTTTTATGTATCACCTTTGTTTTAGTCTATTTGAGCTGCTGCTGTAACAGAGTTCCATGGGCTAGGTGGCTTATAAACAACAGAATTTATTGCTGGAGTCTGAGAGTTCAAGATCAAGGTGCCAGCTGATTGGTGTCTGTTGAGGGCCAGCTTCCTGACTCACAGACAACTGTCTGTAATGTCACATGGTGAAGGGAGCAAGGGAGATCTCTGGGGCCTCTTTTATAAAGGCACTAATCCCATTCATGAGGGCTCCATCCTCATGACCTAATCACATCCCAAAGATTACTTTCAAATACCATCACACTGGGCATTAGGATTTAACATATGAATTCTGAAGGGACACATTCAGTCTGTGGCAGCCTTCTAGTATTTTTTTTTCTATATGTACAGGTATTTTAAAAAATATATTTGCTTCCTTGAAATGGAAACATATTCTTCACACTCTTTAAAATTATTTTTATCACTTAAAGTATTATGAATATTTTTCGATATTATTGAATTTTCTACAAAGTTCTTAAAAACTGTACAATATTCCTTTGTGAGAATGTATCATAGTCAATTTAGCCTATCCTTTGTTTGGTTTGAGGTAGATGTTTGTTTCAGCCGTCTAGCACCTAGTCCTCTGACAAGAGCACTCCCTTCTTCTGAGTAACTCTGGCTCCACCACCCTTTTGTATCCATTAACTGTGGTTGGAACGGGAGATGCCATATCTTTACATGAATTCCCGTCTCTGACCACAGTGATTAGTCAGGGGATAGACCCCTGATCAAAGGTGAGTTGATCAGAATATCTCACCTCTTTGTGATGGTAGTGAGTCTGTGGGCTGGACACAACTCAAAAGTTCATAGCTACAGATCGATCCCCACATAGTTTTGGGGTAAGAATTGATACTTGTGGCATAGTTTGGAAACCTCAAGCCAAATAATAAATGTAAAGTATTCCAAATTGGTATCACCATGGAATACCTGACTGAAACATCTGAGTCCTTCCCCAGCATTTGTCAGGTTAGAACTAGAGAATAGAGGGCTTTAGAGGGCTTTTATCTCCCGTGGTGAAAATGGGAGAATGGGCATCTCAAGATAGCTCCCAGTTCTTGGAAAAGCTGGTTCACAGTAGGAAAGAATGAAGTCAGTCAGGAAGAAAGAAGTGAAAAATAGGTGCAGAGAGGAGTTCAGTGGCATTTAGTCTTCTCGAAGGTGGTAACACCCAGCTCTTCCTGCTTTTTGGTTTCATCCACAGCCTAACTGGCCTTTTTGCCAGACTAGCTTGAGGGTATGTTTTTGTCATTCCCAAACAATAGTCCTGGTGTTTGCTTTGGAGCCATGTTTAATTTTCAGTGTTACTATCCTCCTTGAGATGAAGTCTTTGTATACATCCATTGTATCATTCAGGGCTAAGAATGGAGATGTCAGCAACTACAGGGTATGCCTGAACCTCTTCCAAACACTCTAAGACTCTAGGCCAGCGGTCCCCAACCTTTTTGGCACCAGGGACCAGTTTCGTGGAAGACAGTTTTTCCACAGATGGGGGGGTGGTGGTATGGTTTCAGGATGATTCAAGCACATTACATTTATTGTGCACTTTATTTCTATTATTATTACATTCTAATATATAATGAAATAATTATACAACTCACCAGGAGTCAGAGCTCAGGCGGTAATGCGAGCGATGGGGAGCGGCTGTAAATACAGGTGAAGCTTTGCTCACTCACCCACCACTCACCTCCTGCTGTGCGGCCCACTTCCTAACAGGCCACGGACCGATATCGGTCGTGGCCCAGGGGTTGGGGACCCCTGCTTTAAGCCATTCTGGCTTCATGACATGGATATTTTGTAACGTTTGAAACCCTGAGGCCATTAATTCTGTCTCTGCCTCTCATCCCTGGCATTCTCAGGCATTGTCTCCTTGGTCAAGTCTTATCTTGCACTTCATACCTGTCAGATTGTTGTCAAATACCTAATGCCCAGATACTAGTCTCTTTTGAGAAGCCTCCCTCCATTTCCTTGCCTTATCTAAACCTGAATTTTTCCCTGAAGATAATTCAGCCCTCTTGAAATACTGTACCCTCTTTAACTTCCCCCAAGTTCTTTATTTTTCTAAAATGTGCCTTCGTACACATCCTTATTTACAAATGAAGTATCGCTCAGATGTCCTCTCTGAGAAGTACTGCTTTCCCTCAGCTGACATGGTGCTTTTTCCTTTGTCTACATTGCAACTTCAATACACCTCCAACATACAACATTTAATACAATGCATTCCAACAATGCAACATTCAATATAGTCCAACATAACAACATTCGATACTGTACATCCCAACAGTGCAACTTCAGTACAGTCCCAACATAATTCAATACCATATAGTCCAACAATGCAGCATTCAATACCATGCATTCCAACTGTGCAACTTTAGTGCAGTCCACCATACAACATTCAATACAATATGCAACTTCAATACAGTCTAACATACAACAGTGTATTAGAGTTGTTGGTTTATCCAGCTCCTCACAAAACTGGAAGCATCTTGAGAACAAAGACTGTGTCTTTTAAATCTGTATGCCCTTAGTATCTGGCATGTAGCGGACTGTAAGTAAATATTGAGAAAACTAATAGAGGGTATTTATTTCTAAATTTGAGTGTACCTAACAATGTTGTCTAGCATACATATGTACCTAACAATGTAGATATATACAATTTTTAATACATTTTAATTTTATATATTTATATATCTTAATTTTAAAATATTTTATATATTATGTATAAATATCTATATAGCCATGATATATATCTACAAGTAACAAAAACTTACAGAACTGAAAAAAGGAATTGACAAATGCACCATTAGTGCAAATTATTTTAACGTAAGTATTTGAATAGTTGATAGATCAGGCAGATAAAACTTTGGCAGGGATAAAGATTTGATTCTGACAGTTATGTAGCTTTCTCTGTTGGAAAGAGGGCCTTATACCCAACAATTGCTTATATAAAAATTCTTCTCAATTTTATTTGGAAATTTTATTAAAATTGATCACATACTAGACTAAAAAGCTAGCCTCATCAATGTCAAAAATCATCATACTTCCCTGGTGGCGCAGTGGTTGAGTGTCTGCCCGCCGATGCAGGGGACACGGGTTCGTGCCCAGGTCTGGGAAGATCCCACATGCCGCAGAGCGGCTGGGCCCGTGAGCCATGGCCGCTGAGCCTACGCGTCCGGAGCCTGTGCTCCGCAATGGGAGAGGCCACAACAGTGAGAGGCCCGCGTACCGCAAAAAAACAAAAACAAAAACAAACAAAAATCATCATAAGCCAAATTGATCTAGGTGGCAAAAGAGAATCATAATAGAAAAAAATGTTTATACTTTTTTTTAAAAAGATTTATTTTATTATTTACTTATTTATTTTTGGCCGTGTTGGTTCTTAGTTGCGGTATGAGGGCTCTTCGTTGCGGCGTGTGGGCTTCCCTCTAGTCCTGGCGTGCAGGTTTTCTCTCTCTAGTTGTAGTGCACAGGCTCCAGGGCACATGGGCTCTGTAGTTGTGGCACGAGGGTTCCAGAGCGTGGGCTCTGTAGTTTGCAGCACGCAGGCTTTCTGAGGTGTGCGAGCTCAGTAGTCATGGCGCACGTGCTGCATGCTTAGTTGCCCCACGGCATGTGGGATCTTAGTTCCCTAACCAGGAATCGAACCAGCGTCCCCTGCATTGTAAGGCAGATTTTTTACCACTGGACCACCAGGGAAGTCCCCAAATTTTTATACTTAAAATGCATTGAAAAGACATGCACACAATACTGGTGGACTGCAGCTAAAGTGGTACCCAAAGGCAATTGTACATCCTTAACTATCCTTTATTAGGATAAAGTTCTGAAAATTAGTTAGATAGCTAATTTTATATATCTGAAAAAGAACAAAAGAATAAAGGTAAGGAAAAAAGAACATGCCATTATAATTATAGACAAATTCTTCCAGAGAGAAAGAATACACCATGGCTCATTTTAAGAGGTGAGTATATCCAGACAAATACATTATGAGAAAGGAAATTTATAGTCCATTTTCATGTATGAATATGAATTTTTAAAAACTTAACATATTAGGAAACCAAATCCAACAATGTCTTTTAAAAAGCATAAAAATATCATAACCAAAGTTGGATTTATTCTTGGATTGCAGGTAAGTCCAATTATAAAGAAGACAATTTTCAAATTAATCTGTAAGTTAAATGCAGTTCCCATCAAAATCTCAAAGGTGCTTTTTTAAAAATAGAACTTGACAAGCTGATTAAAGTTTGATAAATATGAGTAAACAGCCAAGAGTAATCAAAAAACAATTTTGGAAAAGAACAAGGTGGTGGTGGTGGGGACTTCCCTAGTAAATATTAAGACTTACTATGAAGTCTATTTAGATCTTATTATAGAGTAACAATAGTTAAGACAGTGTGCTTTAAGCACAGTCATAAATAAATACACCAGTGTACAATATAGCAGACTAGAAAACCAATAACCTGAACTGCCTGTGTACAGCAAATGTTGTAGATCAGTAGAGAAAAGGAGAGGCTGTTTCATAAATGGTGCTTGAACAATAGGTTATCAAAATAGGGAGAAAAGTGGATTCCTTCTTCACAATAAGTAGGAATACCTAACATAAATATAAATTCCAGGTAGGTTATAGAGACTTAAATGTGAAAAAGCAAAATTTTACAAGAAAGTAGAGAATGTGTTTATAAACCTGTGGTAGGAAAAGATTTCTAAAATAAGACATGCAGCACAAATCACTAAGAAAAAGATTGAGAAATGGAACTACCTTTAAAACATGTTTATCAAGTAATAGCATTAAAACATGAAAAAGCAATTCACATGATGGGAGACAATGTCTGCTATGCATGTAGAATATATAAGAAGAAGAAAATTGCACAGTTACTAAGTACAAATCACAGAATAGGAAACCTGGCCAGTAACCATATGAGAAGCTGCTCCAACCCACTGTAACAATCAGGGAAATGCACATAAAAATCAGATGAGATGCATTTCAGCCCTCTGATTGGCAAAAATAAAACGTTGATGACTACAAAGTGATGGTAACTATTTGACAAGAGATCATTCATGTACTTCTGGTGTACTCTCCACTTTGGAGAAGAATTTGATAATGTCTAGTCCCATTGAAGGTGTACATATTTTATGACGCATCAATGCACTCTTAGCAATGTCTTCAAAATTCTGATGGAGGGGAAAATGTACAATAAATACATTTTCGAAAAATGTTTAGAAATTTGCCTCTGATGCGTCCTTTCCCAGGAACCTATTAGAGGATGGCCTTCAGCAAAATACAGGAGTGAAATAAGGTAAAGACATAGAATCCAGGAAATGAATTCAATACAGGAGGGTCAAAAAAATTTTCGAAATGATGTCAAATGGAAGTCACAAAACACCTGAACAAAAGGCCTAGAAAGCAACATCAGATTTGAGCAGATGTGTGGAATATTCGAGGCAGGAAAATGGAAGTGACAAGTCATCCAGTACATTTGACCATGTGGATATTTCTATTGAGAGTCATTTTATATAGGTATCAAAGATTGTGAGAAAACAACCACTGAGAGGGGTCTTTATTTCATCCTCAGCTGTATTCACAGCATCCCAGTGTCTAGCACATAGTAGGCATTCAGAAATATTTGTTAAATGAATGAAGCATGTCCTTGAAGGTAGCAGGAATGAAGTGGATGAAAAATGGAAGGAGGAGAGCTGGCTGAAACAATAAAGCACACCATGGAAAAGAGAATGAAGTAAGTGACAGGAAACAAAGAAAATTTGAGAACAATCTGATACAACATCTGGGAGCAATTCTTTTGGGTTTGATGGTGGAAGATGTATAACATAAGTGAGAATCAAATAAGATGTAGTTGTGAATGCCCTTGAGTTCAGATGTTTTAAAATTAGGGCTGTTTGCAACTACAGACATTTTAGATTACCTGCCAGTTATTTGATCCAAACTTTGATGGCCAATGGGCTGTTGATTTATTCAGTTCATATTTAACAATCTCCTCCTTTGTACACAGCACTATGTCAGAAGTTTGGATTTTAATGATGAGCAAAATCAGATATTGTCCCTGCCCTCATGTGCAATCTGTTAACCATGCTTATCCTTCTGTTCACATTTATCTAGCCTGAAATATTTTCTTAGTCTGTATTCACTCTTATGAAAATAAGGTTTTGAAATTTACACTAACTCTAGAAATGGAAACTCGTTTCATTTCACCAGGAGTTAGTATATATAATAATAAGCTTTATAGAAAATTTTCCTAATCAAATTGGATATGACTTTTGTTATTATAAACATACACTATCTTGATAACTAAATTTTGCTAGTCATTCTTGGCTGGTGATCTTTATCTGTTCGTATGTGAACTTTGCACAAGTGACTTGAGAAATACAAATACCCTTCATGGTTGGTCCTGTTGAGTATTAATTATCAAGCATTGCTCTTTCTTACCTTCTTTCCTTGGTGTCCTTTTGCAGGGATTGTATTCGCACATTATGGTCCAGTCTGGAGACAACAGAGGAAGTTCTCTCATTCAACTCTTCGTCATTTTGGCTTGGGAAAGCTTAGCTTGGAGCCCAAGATTATTGAGGAGTTCAAATATGTGAAAGAGGAAATGCAAAAGAATGGAGAAGTCCTCTTCAATCCTTTCCCCATTGTCAACAACGCGGTCTCTAACATAATTTGCTCTTTGTGCTTTGGCCAGCGGTTTGATTACACCAATAGTGAGTTTAAGAAAATGCTTAATTTTATGTCACGAGCGTTAGAAATCTGTCTGAACACCCAGCTCCTCTTGGTCAACATATGCTCGTGGCTTTATTACCTTCCCTTTGGACCATTTAAGGAATTAAGACAGATTGAAAAGGATTTAACTATTTTCCTTAAAAAAATCATCGAAGACCATCGAGAGTCTCTGGATGTAGAGAACCCTCAGGACTTCATAGACATGTATCTTCTCCATGTGGAGGAGGAGAGGAAAAATAATAGCAATAGTAGTTTTGATGAAGATTACTTATTTTATATCATTGGCGATCTCTTCATTGCTGGCACTGATACCACAACTAACTCTTTGCTTTGGTGCCTCCTGTATATGTCACTGAACCCCGACGTACAAGGTAATAAACAGATGTTTCCTTTATTCATGGCAAAACCAGGATATGTTTTTTTCCATTTCCATTTAAATCAGCAACCTTTGTGATCCTGTGGCTCCTGTCAGTAAGCAATGTCTTCAGGCTGGAAAACAAAATGGAAATACTTGCATCTCATAGGGAATGGGTAAGGTGTTAACAACGAAACTCCAAGTTTCTAGACAGTGGCACTAAGATCACAGCTTGCTTGAATCTGCTTTAAATCTCTACAGGTCTGATTCTGTGTGAAATCTATGATGAAGAAAGAACTTTAGAGAAGACTATTTTAGAGTTGAAGAGAGTCATAGTGATCATCTGAACCCATTCATCTTTTTTGAAGATGAGACCAGAGGCCCAGAGAAGTTCTGTGATTTTCACAAGGTCACGGAGCTAGTTCCGCCACATCAATACCAATAGGTAGTGAATTTCAGTGGAAGTTCATAGTGGAAGGATACAGGAGAGAATAGTGTATTCATTTTCCGTTGCTCCTACAACAAATAACCACACAGTGACAACACAAATTTGTTACGTTACAGTTCTATACATTAGAAGTCTGACACATGTCTCAGTGAACCAAAATCAAGATGTTGGCAGGGCTGCGTTCTTTTCTGGAGGCTCTGGAGGAGAATTCATCTCCTTGCCATTTGCAGCTTCCTTGGCTCATGGCCCCCTTGCTCCATCTTTGAAGCCAGCAATGTTGCATCTCTCTGACCATTCTTTCGCAGTCATATCTCCCTCTGACTCCAAACTGGGAAAAGTTTCCAATTTTTTTTTTTTTTGGCTGCATCGGGTCTTCATTGCTGTGCGTGGGCTTTCTCTAGGTGTGGTGAGCTGGGGCTACTCTTCGTTGCGGTGCGCTGGCTTCTCATTACGGTGGCTTCTCTTCTTGCGGAGCACAGGCTTTAGGCGCGCGGGCTCGGCAGTTGCTGTGCACAGGCTCTAAGGCGCGTGGGCTTCAGTAGTTGTGTCTCGCGGGCTCTAGAGCGCAGGCTCAGTAGTTGTGGTGCACAGGCTTAGTTGCTCTGCAGCATATGGAATCTTCCCGGACCAGGGCTCGAACCCATGTCCCCTGCATTGGCAGGCGGATTCTTAACCACTGTGCCACCAGGGAGGTCCCAGTTCTCCAATTTTAAAACCCATGTAATTAGGCTGGACACACCCAGAAAATCCAGCATAATCTCCCCATCACAAAGTCCTTAATTTAATCACATCTGCAAAGTCCCTTTTTACCAAATAAGGTAGCATATTCACAGGTTCCAGGGGATTATGGCATGGACATCTTTGAGGGACCATTTCCTGCCTACTATAGATGGGATTGTGCCTACCTATATTCATTAACTATTGATGAGTAACAAATTATCCCAAAATTTAGCATCTTAAAACAACAACCAGGGCTTCCCTGGTGGCGCAGTGGTTGAGAGTCCGCCTGCCGATGCAGGGGACACGGGTTCGTGCCCTGGTCCGGGAAGATCCCACATGCCGCGGAATGGCTGGGCCCATGCGCCATGGCCGCTGAGCCTGTGCATCCAGAGCCTGTGCTCCGCAACGGGAGAGGCCACAACAGTGAGAGGCCCGCATACGGCAAAAAAAAAAAAAAAAAAAAGACCCAACCATTTATTATTTCACATAGTTTCTGAGGATCAGGTATCCAGGAGCAGCTTTAGCCTGGATGGTCTGGCTTAGGATTTCTCACGAAGTTGTAATCAAGATGTTGGCCTGGGGCTACAAACATCTATAGACTTGATTGGGACTGAAGGATCCACTTGCAAGATGACTCATCCACGTGGCGGCTGGCTGCAGGTCTTGCCACTTGGAACTTTCCGTAGGGCTGCTTTACTGGCAGCTGCCTTCCCCCAGAATGAATGACCCTAGAGAGTAAGTGGCCAAGACAAAAACCATAGTGTCTTTTATAACCTAAGCTCAGAACGGTCATGCCATTGCTTCTCCTTTATTCTGTCGGTCACATAGACCAATTTGGAACAGAGTGGGAGGGGATGGCACGAAGTTGGGAACACCAAGAAGTGGGGGTCACTGGGGGTCATGTTGGGCTACCACACGTTGTCACAGGTAAAAGCTTAGAGCCAATCAGATGTTGATACGAGAGAATAATTCCGAGTGCTCCTGAATCCAGAGTGCTTTCCCCTTTGCCACTCTGTCCTGCCATCGTCCTTCAGAATCCCAGGCTGGTACAGGGTCCCTGGGACCAGCTGCCTCCACTGGAATATCTGATCAGTGTTTCACTTCACTGAGGCCAAGTCAGGTGTGTGCTGCCGACTTGTCAGCTGTGTGGATGTGGTGATGGGAAGAGTGTATGGGAGGGCAGTCTCTCCCGGCTTAGCTTTTGGATTATGCTTTCCTTTTTTTTTTTTTCTGTATAGAAAAGGTTCATGAAGAAATTGAAAGGGTCATTGGTGGTGACCGTGCCCCCTCCCTCACTGACAAGGCCCGGATGCCCTACACAGAAGCCACCATCATGGAGGTGCAGAGGCTGAGTGTGGTGGTGCCACTCTCCATCCCTCACATGGCCTCGGAGGAAACAGGCAAGTCCAGGGCCTTCCTCCTTGGAACGCCCTCGAGGGAAGCCCGTCCCCTTCATCCAGAGGACTTGAGGTGAGGTTGTGGCAAGGGTTTGTTGTCATGGATAATCAAATGACCAGAGGACGCTTCCCGCCTCAGCTGTCCCTTATTTGCCCTACGGCTGGCGTTCCAGCCCCGCCTGTTTGGTAAATAGCTCTCTAGCCTTCAGAGCGTGCACACTTAACACTGGCCAAATTTTGCTGCCGTTTAAGGTGGCTGTACTGGCAGAAAAAAGCTCCAGAATGAACAAAGGCCCCTCTCTGTCCTCCTGTTCTTGGAGGCCCGAAGAGCTAGCCTAATTATGAAATTAAGGCGCTTAACTGGGAATTATTCTACTTCATTTTTTGCGGTTCTGCAACTGAAGCACAAGTATTACAGAATTAGAAGAGCCCATCTGATTCTGAAGGCACATGTTTCAGCCTTTCACCTACAGTGTCCTGGCCATTTAGGCACTCAGACTCACTGTAAAAATCCCTCATAACAAGGAGTTGTCGTCCTCCGGAGATAGCCCGTGATGAAATGGGCTTAAATCTAGTTACAAGACAGCTGTAGGAGGCAATCACTTATAGATGACATTGGATCACTTAACAGTTTCTTTGGTGTAAATTAGATACAAGGTGTGTGCAGTATCCTTGGGGCATTGTTTAAAGTGCATGTGAACTTGTCAGCTGGTATGAACCAGCATTGACTTCCCTGTACATCCCTTTACCTTAGTTTACCTTCTTCATTGTATTGTGTGACATAAAAGCCTGGGAACTGTAAAATTGTATACAAGTATTAGGGATTTGTAATTCTTTGGGAAAGTTCACCTGAAATGCCCTATGATTTCCGTTTTAATGTTTTCTCTTAATTGTAATGTTTTTATCATTTGATTTAATTGATTAACTCAACATCCATCAGAGCAACTCCTGTGCCCTGTCTCAGGCTGGGTCCTGGGAGGGTATGGAGAGGATGCCAGTTGATAAGGTTTTGCCTCTGCCCTCAAGTACCTCAAAGTTTACTCTCAGCAGATTAAGAAGCTAGATATGTAACTAGTTTTTGTCTGTTTGTTCGTTTGTATTTTTAGAGAGTGTTGTTTACCAAGAGTTATTAGTAAAAGCGTGTTGAATAATACTGTGGTTTCGTTTTGTTTTGTTTTAGTGCTGCAAGGGTATACCATTCCTAAAGGCACGATAATATTACCCAACTTGTGGTCAATACACAGAGACCCAGCCATTTGGGAGAAACCAAATGATTTCTACCCTAATCGATTTCTGGATGATCAAGGACAACTTATTAAAAAGGAAACATTTATTCCTTTTGGGATAGGTCAGTTAAACTTTTATTTTCTTAATGGCATAATTTAAAAAAGAAATAGAACCAAAAGAATCTTCTATTATTTCATGATACTCTTTTAAAAATGTTTCTTTCTTGGCAAGCTAATGTAAGAGAGAAATAATTTAGATAATGCATCTCCACTATGTTTATTTCAGATTTTAAAAACAAAGTGAAAGCAATTGGTTTTAAATCTTTAAATATGACTAGAAATCTTCCTTTTTGAGTTGTCCAGGTGATTGTTTGAGTCCCAGGGAACTGTTGGAGTTAAGAGCAGCTTTTGACCTGCCTGAATGGTGGGTGAGAGGGTGGGCTCTCTAATCTCACCAGTCCCTCTTTTAGGTTCCTAGATTAGGGCATGTAGGCTTCCTTCTGTAGAAAAGGAATGCTCCAGAGATTCTTTTTTGATATCTTTTTCTCCTTAATCTTCCAGGTAAGAGCAAGTAAAGAGATAAGTAAGTATGGAGGAGACAAGGTAGCCCGCCTCATTGGCTCCGTCTCTAGCTCCTATCTAGGATGTGGATAGATTTTTATGAGTAGGAGTTAAAATGTGAACTTGGTATGCAAAAATTCTGATCAGCATAGACTGTGGGAAGCCACGGGGTATATGTGGCAATTTTATTTCAAAACTCTCTATGTCTGCCTTTAAAACACTCAATTTAGAAATTTCATAAATTTATCCCTTTTGAGGTAGGAAAAGGGCTGGTATTATAATCCTTACTTTTTTTCCTGGTCTCATTTTTAGGGAAGCGGGTATGTATGGGAGAGCAGCTGGCAAAGATGGAATTATTCCTGATGTTCGTGAGCCTAATGCAGAGTTTCACATTTGCTTTGCCTAAGGACTCGAAGCCGATCCTGACTGGGAAATATGGTCTAACTTTAGCCCCACATCCGTTTAATATAATCATTTCAAAGAGATAAAGAACATCTCCAGGAAGAGATGGTGCAGAGAATGTAAATACATGTCCTTCTAAACAGATTCTTCCTTCTGTAATTGACAGCGGATCCAGCAACTCTGCAGGTCTAGGTTAGGCTTGGATTAGAGAGAGATTGGAAAGAGGGTAGAGACGTGGGACCTTTCGTCTCGGAGGGTTCCTCAGAAGGAAACTTCAGCCATTTTAGTAATGCACGTCACTTGGGGGATGGCGACAAAAGTACTGGGTTCGGAAGCAGGGGATCCAGATTCTATTCCCAGCAGCCTCCACCAATGAGCATTTCTTCTCATCCCTCAGTGCCTCAGTCATTCCACGTGGAAAATGACGGTAACAAAATTTGACTTCTCTCTCTATCTTGGCATGAATGATGGTCAAACGCTCCATCTTTTCTGACATCACCAAAGCACTGTTAAGCTCTGGAGAACAAATTCAGGAGGAGAAGGAAGACCTACCTGTTTAAGACCCATGACAACATGAAAGTGGTGTTCAGACTTGAATACTTCATCAGAGAAGGACGTGGGTTTAGGGGACAATGAATTAGAGCTTTTCTTATTTATTTATTTTTTTACTTAATTTCTTTTTGGCTGCGTTGCGTCTTCGTCACTGCGTGGGCTTTCTCTAATTGCGGTGAGCAGGGGCTACTCTTCATTGCCGTGCGTGGGCTCTCATTGCGGTGACTTCTCTTGTTGCGGGGCACAGGCTCTAGGGCACACGCGGGCTCAGTAGTTGTGGCGCACGGGCTTAGTTGCTCCACGACATGTGGGATCTTCCTGGACCAGGGCTCGAACCCGTGTCCCCTGCATTGGCAGGCAGATTCTTTTTTTTTTTTTTTAATTTTTTAAAAAATTCATTTATTTTTGGCTGTGTTGGGTACTCGTTGCTGCACGCGGGCTTTCTCTAGTTGCAGCGACCAGGGGCTACTCTTTGTTGAGGTGCACAGGCTACTCGCTGCGGTGGCTTCTCTTGTTGCGGAGCATGGGCTTTAGGTGCACAGGCTTCAGTAGCTGTGGCACGTGGGCTCAGTAGTTGTGGCTCATGGGCTCTAGAGTTCAGGCTCAGTAGTTGTGGCGCACGGGTTTAGTTGCTCCGCGGCATGTGGGATCTTCCCAGACCAGGGCTCGAACCCGTGTCCCCTGCATTGGCAGGCGGATTCTTAACCACTGTGCTGCCACCAGGGAAGCCCTAGAGCTTTTCTTGACACAGATCTTATGTCGGTTTTGGAGGACTTGTTTTGTTATTATCTTTTCGTTTACGATTTTAGTTTTTACTTTTTGTAGACATACGATGAAGTGGACCCTTGTTTAGTATGTTGAGGAAAGGTTATTGTCTGAATGTATACGTCTGCCTTCTATTTCAACTACATGAACAGTGAGCCTAGCTGAAAAAGTGGCTTCATGGCAGAATTCCTTTCTGCTGTGTTTACTCAAAAGGATGTAGCTCTGGCTTTTGACTTGAGTCCTGAATAGTGAGCTCTGGAATTTTAGTACTGGGATTTATGAGAAAAGGATTCAAACTGTACTGAACATTCCTTAACTGTTCTTCCTGCCACCAGGCCTAATGTATCTCATCCTTGAAGACTTGCAAAGAGAGGAAGGCATTCTTAATTTTTTTAAGATAACTAAATTGTTTCTTAATAAATAAACTCCCTCTAAAAGAACAGTTCTCAAAAAAGGTAATGACTTCTTTCAGGGGATATTTGGAAATATGTGGGTGTGTTTTCAGTTATCACAGTGATGGGGGTGCTAATGGCTTTTTTGTTGCCATGAGGCCAGGATGCTAGATGTCTGAGCAGTCCTAGACAATGAAGAACTGACCTGCCCAAAGAGAACATGCTCCAAAAGTGGCTAGCCCTTTTCTTTATTCTCCCATTATACTCCTTATATAGAAAGAATTGTGATAATAATATAAGCAGCTGTACTTTTGAGCCTTTCCTCATGCTGGCACCATACTTTATGCTTTACTTGTGTGCTTACATAATTCTTAAAGAATGTTTAGTAAGAGGATGCCATTCTGTAGCTGATGGAGCTCAGGCTTAGAGAAGTTACGGCCTACATGTAGTTAAAAAGTACCGCTGTGCATTTCAAACATACCAGTCTTTGTAACTGGAGAGTTCTTCCTGTACCACGTCTCTATACTGCCCTCTGCATTTTCAATATGGATAAATGAAATACAGGCCAATCTTTAGGTGCCTTGAGGATTTTTGTTAATTAAAAAAGAAAAACTAAGAACGAAATGCATAGGCACTGTGAGTGAATGGAGAGGTTGTTATAGAGATTTTATTTATTGTTTATTAATTTTATTTTTGGCTGCATTGGGTCTTCTTTGGTGTGCGCAGGCTCACTCTAGTTGCGGTGAGCGGGGGCTACTTCTCATTGCGGTGGCTTCTCTTGTTGCGGAGCGTGGGCTTCAGTAGTTGTGGCACGTGGGCTCAGTAGTTGTGGCTCACGGGCTGTAGAGCGCAGGCTCAGTAGTTGTGGCTCACAGGCTTAGTTGCTCCGTGGCATGTAGGATCTTCCTGGACCAGGGCTTGAACCCGTGTCCCCTGCATTGGCAGGCGGATTCTTAACCACTGTGCCACCATGGAAGCCCCTGGAGACTTTAGATGGATGATGCATGTGTGGATTACCATGTACCACGTGCAGGGCGGTTTGTCCTGATCTGGAATTTCATATGCTGCGGAATTGCACTAATAACTTTGCATTAGCAAGTTTATTACTCTTCGATTTATACATGCATTTTCAGTACCCCCTAACCAAACAGTTTGTAGCTAACTTGAGAAAAAAACTCTTCTGTGAGATTATGTTGAAATCAGATGTTTATTAAACTTTAAAATGTAATGCCTTAAACTGTAGCACTTTTAAAACATCTGTTTATGGCAAATCACTGAAAGGACTGTTAATGCTTACCTTGCGCATGTTGATATTTTACGATTTTTTACTTTGTGATGTATTTGAAGTGTAAAAATAATAGTACTTTGTTATATAAGTTTGCCTAATACCTACTTTTTAGTCCTCACCATTAGCATGATTTTTGATGCTTATATTAAACTTTTAATTTTAACTGAGATAGTGTCATGTGTGGTTTGGAGGGTTTTGTTTTCTTTAAATTGCTAAACAAAATTCTCTTTTACCAGATGTCAAGTTAAGAAAAGGAAGAGGGAATAGACTTCCAAAAAGAGGGAGATGGCCACATATAATATAAGCATGATCTCTAGACAGGAGGATAATTCTTTTAAAATATCCTCTCAGAGCACAGTTACTCTCAGGACTGTAGCACAGCCCAAGCTTCTTATTTCCCATGTCAAAGTCCAGCATTATTTGAGAGAGGGATGAATCTACATAAGCCCATTGTGGCAAAATATCGAGTGCTTGTCTCTATTACACTCCTTAGCTCAGGAAGAAGAGTTTTCTAAAATACCCGAACCTTTGGATTCTTCCTATAGATGAGCCCCCTGCCGGCTTTTTCCACGGCCCAGTCTTCCTCCTGAGGTCACAGTGCAGAGATCACCTCCTGAGGGATGGCTTCTGCTAAAGCCCTATCTAAAGTGGCCTTTCCTGAGAACACCCTGCTATAGACTGAAAGTTTGTGTGCCCCAAGAATTCATTAACTGAAACCTGATCCCGATGTGATAGTATTTGGAGGTGGGACCTTTGGGAAGTGATTGTGTCATGAGAGTGGAGCCCTCATGCATGGGATTAGTTATAAGAGCCCAGAGAGCTCCCTGCCCCCTTCTGCCATATGAGACTGCAGTGCAAAGACAGCCATCCATGAACCAGGAAGCAGGCTCTCACCAGACACTGAATCTGCGCATGCCTTAATTTTGGACTTCTAGTCTCCAGACCTGTGAGAAGTAAACTTCTGTTATCTGTAAGATACTCAGTCTATGGTATTTTGTTATAACAGCCTAAATGGACTAAAATATGCCCTGATTCATCACCCAGGTTACTTCCTTCAGAGCCCTCCTCACTATCTACAGTTACCCTGTTTATTTAAATCCTCAGTTTCCACCATTTCTTCCACCTCTGGCCAGAGGTGCCCTTTGTTGCACAGGTTTTCAATTTTGATGAAGTCCAAATTGTTAATTTTTTCTTTTGTTGCCTGTGTCCTTTGGTGTCACATCCAAGAAATCATTGCCAAATCCAATGTCATGAAGCTTTTTGCCTGTTTTCTTCTAAGAGTTTTATAGTCTTAGCTTTTATGTGTAGGTCTCTGATCCATTTTGAATTAATTTTTGTATATGGTGTAAGGTAAGGGTCTAACTTTACTTCTGTGCATATGGATAACAGTTTTCCCAACACTATTTGTTGAAAAGACTGTCTTTTTCCCATTGAATGGCCTAGGTACTCTTGTCGAAAATTGTTTGACCATATATATGAGGATTTATTTCTGGGTGGATACTATCTTTTTTTTTTTTTTTTTTTTTTTGCAGTACGCGGGCCTCTCACTGTTGTGGCCTCTCCCGCCGTGGAGCACAGGCTCCGGACGCGCAGGCCCAGCGGCCATGGCTCACGGGCCCAGCCGCTCCGCAGCATGTGAGATCCTCCCAGACTGGGGCACGAACCCACGTCCCCTGCATCGGCAGGTGGACTCCCAACCACCGCGCCACCAGGGAAGCCCTGGATACTATCTTTTAAAGTAATGTATCACTAAACAGTTTTGTAGTAACACTGGGATATTCAGGCGAATCAATGAAACGAAATAGAGAGTATATCCTCTAGTGTATAAAAATGGCATCACATTATGAAAGAACAGGAATAATATATTTTAAAAAGTGCTAGGACAGTTGGTTAATTACTTAGAAAACTAAAGTAACATCTTTTCTCCAATTAACTTCTTTTTCCAAGTTAATCCCCAAAGGATGAATTTCCCAAATTAATCCAAGTTAATCCCAAAAGGTCTAAAAAGTAAAAATAATACATCTGTATGTGTCTCTGAAACATTTGATATTTTCTAAGCATAAAAAAGTTACGGACATTTTGAAACACATACAGAAGTTATGGGCAAATCTTGTTTCATCTACATTATCCCACTTCCCACTAGCCCCATTCTGCACTGATTTATTGTGAAGCAAATATTAGACATATCACATGAACGTATTCATAACGTAGAATATGACTTGCAAGGATGGCTAATCTCTAGTCGTAGTTACATTTCAAAGAAATATTGACAAGGGGTACAAATATATTGACAAAATAGCCTAAGAAAATATTTCAGAATGTCAAATCAAACAGACCAGAAGAACATGGTTAAGCTATTTTTCTCAAACATGTTTACAATTAAGTTACTAATGGAACAAATGATAAGAATGCTACTAAATGACCTATATCTTATAGTTCCTTCTTAGTCAGGTTTACGACTCAGAGTTTTCTTTCTTTAGGTTGTGCCTCATTTAAAAGAAAATTTTCCACAAGGAATCTACCAATTTGGCATTTCTGATTCTGAAACATGACACTAAGGAGGGAAATTCCACCAGTGAAAACTCTTTTCTCCCATCATACTCTGCTCGGCAGCATTTGTCCTCATTGTATTACCTTTTGTCAATCTGAGCTTGTTTAGCAACCCTCTTCCCACCTGGTATGCAAAGGCATGTAGTGAATTGTCAATTATTGTAGTTTTGAAAGATATCTTCCAAGGATATTTAAGTCCTTTATATGGTTTCCTTGTACACAAACTAATGTTCATGAAAAAGCTGGTGCCTAAAGATAAAAATAAAAACAAATTAACTAAAACCTCAGTAAAGCTGTTGTTTTAAAAAAGGGAGAGAGAGAGATGGCAACTAAATGCCATACCTGACTCTAGACTGGATTTGGTACTAGAAGGAAAAAAAAAAACTATAAAGGACATTATTAGGTCAGTTAACTAAATTGGAATACAGGCGATCAGTTGGATAGAAATGTATCAATGTTAATTTTACTAAAGTTGATTACTATCGTTATGTCAGAGGATCACCCTATTCCTAGGAAATATGCATAGAAATATTATAAAGGACCATTATTTGTGTAACTTACTCTCAGATGGTTCAGATTATTCATAATGTATATAATATCTGTCTTATCTATTATAGATAAATAGATCTAGACAATTGATAAGATAAAGCAAACGTGATAAAATGTTAGCAATAGGTAAATATGGGTAAGAGATATATGGGTTCTTTTGTACTATTTTTACAATTTTTCTATGTGCAATTCTAAATAAATTGAAAAAAATTAAATATGATTGAGATCATGATTCTCATAAAAAGGTCCACCCTCATCTGGCCCCTGCCTACCTTTGCAGTCTCATCTTCATTCACCCAAAAGTACCCTGTGCTTTTGTTATCCTATGTTAATGTATTTCCAGACCACTCTCTAATCTCGGTTCCTTCACAGACTACATATACATTTTTCTCTGTGTCTGGAATGTCCTCAAAACATTTTCTCTGCCCGAAAACCTTCTAATCATCCTCAGTACTCTGCTGTAATATATCCATCATGATGAAGTAGGTTAGGACACTGGTTATGAGCAGCAACTTTGCACTCAGGTAGACTGGGGCTCAAGACCTGCCTCTATTCTTCCCGCCTATCACACCTCAGGCAAGTTATTTTCCTCTCTAAGCTTCCAGTTTTGCCATATGCAAAAAGAGAATAAAATGACATCAGACTGATGGGAATGGATGAGAAGTTACGTATTACATGCTTAGCACAGAGCCTGGCAGATTAAGCATTCACTAAATGCTAGTCTTCCCGTTGCTTCCCCCACCCCCCCTCACTACCCACCTCCCACAGCCCCTTGCATTCCCTTCTGGAAAGCACAACATTTTGTTCCATGTTTATTTCTCCTACTATTTTATGAGCCCTTGAATGGCAAAGACTACATTCTAGTCACCCCTGATTTTTCCAGCATCTAGAGTGATGTTTCTTGCTCACATAGAGCAATGAAGAACTTGCTATTTCCAAAATCAATGATTTTACTTTGAAAACTAAAACAAGGAATCACTATCAGCTTTCTTTAAATACCTGGCTCTGTAAGACATGGAGACAACCTACATGTCCATCGACAGATGAATGGATAAAGAAGATGTGGTACATGTACACAGTGGAATACTACTCAGCCATAAAAAGAACGAAATAATTCATTTGCAGCAACGTGGATGCAACTAGAGATTATCATACTAAGTGAAGTAAGTCAGAAAGAGAAAGACAAATACCATATGATATCACTTACATGTGGAATCTAAAATATGGCACAAATGAACCTATCTATGAAACAGGAAAAGAATCACGGACATAGACAACAGACTGGTGGTTGTCAAGGGGGAGGGGGTTGGGGGAGGGATGGAGTGGGAGGTTGGGGTTAGCAGATGTCAGCTATTATATATGGAATGCATAAACAAGGTCCTACTGTATAGCCCGGAGAACTATATTTAATATTCTATGATAAACCATCATGGAAAAGAATATTTAAAAAAAGAATGTGTATGTGTGTGTGTGTATATATATATATATATATATATATGTATAACTGAATCACTTCACTGTTTGGCAGTAATTAACACTGTAAATCAGCTATACTTCAATAAAAAAATAATAGATAAATACCTGGCTCTGAAAATGTCTGAGAATTAGTTATTCAAAATATATTTTAGCCTTCAACTAATTTATAGATACTAGGATCTTTATAAAAGATGATTTCTAATTTATAAGTTAGGAAATCAACTTGGTTCTTTGTGGCTAGGATTTAAGGTACTTGAGAAGGAGTAGAAGGAAATAGGTGAGTTTAAAGTGTTGGCACCAGGACTTAGAAGTTTGGTCTTTATCCTGTGAATAAAATTTTTAAAAGGAGAGTGCAGTGACCCAGTTTATAACTTGAGAAATCAGTCTGAGAAGAATGTGAAGTATGAACTGGGTCAAAGAGACATTAGTTACAGTAAGGCGCTTCAGGAATGGACTCAGTCTCTACAAAGGAGACAAGGGCTTGGATAAAATGCCGATAAATAGGGATAGAGATAAGAGGGGGAAATGAGGGAGGAAGCCTGTATGCTCCTAAGGTGGCATCAATGACATCTGACCGAGTGAATGGGGATATGGTGGGGAGAGGGAAGGAAAATGCCCTTGGTTGTGTGTCATCGTGAACTGACAATGAATGCAAGAGGAGGTGAAAGGTATTGTGGGAAGTGAGAAATAATAGGTTCAAATTTTGATAAGTTACATTTGAAGTAGCTGAGGGATTTCCAAATAGAGGTGATCAGTAGACGATTATAAATGGATGTTTGTGTTTGAGAAGCATGAGTCCACATGCTAGAAATCAGGAAGGAATAAAACACATGGTTTTATAAAGTCTTCAGGTGTAAATATTGGGACTCACTGTGTGAAACTTAACAGTTCTGGGGCTTATTGGTAGGAATGTCTAAATACATTAATCTGCTTAACCTTAATGATAACCTTAGTAGGACAGTTAAACCTCCAAATCTAGACATGTATGTTTACTGGAGACCACTCCCCAATTTTTTTTCCCCTCTAGCAACAGCAGCACTTTCTAAAGAGTATGAAATTATGAAAGGAATGGGAGCCTTGAGGTCAGAATGGATTCAAATCTGAGCTTGGTCAGTTATTGGGTGAGTTACATTTAATAAATGACTTAATCGCTCAGAGCCTCAGTTTCTTCACCTTTAGAAGAAGATAGCAGTGGTAACCTTAGGGTTGCTATAAAGAGAGGCAAAACAGCATAGTGGCCAAGAACATGAGCCCTGAAAACAGACTGTCCTGAGTTTGAATTCTGCCTGTGCTATTCATTAGCTGTGTGACCTTGGCTAAGTTTCTGGACTTCTCTGGGCCTCAGTTTCCTTACCCGTAAAAAAGGGGTACCCTTTGCTGTTTTTGAGTTGGTCAGTGACCAGTGTCACGCTTTCCAGTGCACCACTCCTGCAGAGAGAAACGAAGCACCTCCCTAAGAACAGGGTGAAGGTGCAAGTCGGGGACCACAGAAATTGTTATCGGGTGCCTGAAAGTTCAAGGCCACACTTGGGAAAAGACTTGCAGTTCTGGCAAAAGAAGAATGATTCTATTGTAACTGTCATCTGATCAGGACTGGGCAGGAATAGAGGCCGGGGTGGCCTTCTGGCTCAGAAGAGTGTAAATGAGGGTTAGACTCTCAGTATGAAACAGCTGGAAAGATACATGTCCAGCCCTTTTCCTTTTTTTTTAACATCTTTATTGGAGTATAATTGCTTTACAATGGTGTGTTAGTTTCTGCTGTATAACAAAGTGAATCAGCTATGCATGTACCTATATCCCCACATCTCCTCCCTCTTGGCGTCTCCCTCCCTCCCATCCTCCCTATCCCACCCCTCTAGATGGACACAAAGCACGGAGCTGATCTCCCTGTGCTATGCGGCTGCTTGCCACTAGCTATCTATTTTACATTTGGTAATGTATATATGTCCATGCCACTCTCTCACTTTGTCCCAGCTTACCCTTCCCAGCCCTTTCTTTTGAAAGACAAGGACCCTGGAGCCCAGGGAGGTAGTCTGCAGACCATCATACTGCACACCAGTGACTGAGACAGGACTCCTGACTCTCACTTCATTGCTCCTTTCTTCACATCACACCTTTACATAATACAGATGGCCTCAGATCTGAGAACTGCTAAAAAATACTGCAGTGGTTATTCTTTCTGTTCTGAGGAAAACAAATCAGAGATCTGAAAACATACCAAATACTCAGGCATTATGTTTTACATTATACACATTAAAAAAATACATATTGTGACGACACTATAATCAGAATGTTTGGCCTTGCATTAAACACAACTTTTAAATGAGAATGAAAAGTTAAAATCCACCGAAAGAATCATCTGTGCATCTTCCTAATCTACTGTCCTAGCTTCACCTCTAACAATACCTAATTCCTCACCCTTTTCCTGTGGCAATATTTTTTTACGTTTCTACCTTTGCATGTGCTGCTTCCTGTGCCTAGAAGCCTCTTTTCTTCATAAATTGACTCATTTGTTCAAGTTACTAGGTTCTCCGTGTAATCTTCCTATTCCAATTCTAGTCCTATTGGTTTTTGCATTTGGTACATTCTAGCACTTAATGGACTTTAATTATTTGGATGTGACAGTGTCTTCAGCCAGTAACGATCTCCTTAGAAACGTCCCAAGCCTTAAAAAGTGCTCAACACCAGCACTTCTCCCACACTTTTACAGAATCAGAAATAAGAATGAGATGTAAGCAAAGCAACGGTGAACACAGGATTCACTATGTAAGTTACCTGCAATAGGAGGAGGCAGACTTTGGATGGTGAGTCTGTGGGTCCTTATTACATATTTAAAAATAAATAAATAAAAATTCTATATTACTAAGGTACAGTAACTAGAAATTATTTACACGAGGGAGAAGATTGGCCTTTCTATTATTACCAGTTACTCCACAAAGGTTCCTCTTTGACTTTAAACTGTCCACATGTTCCCTGCATTAATAAACATGTAAAGTCGAAATGGGCAATTAAAGGTTAAATTTCTCTTTCCCTTAGTGGGCCTGATTTTTGCATTAGAACTCACGGGTCACTAGACATTTGCTTTGGGTGTGAGCAGTTTGTTTCCTTCCGTTTTTAGCAGGAACAATATGCACCGGGTTAAAATAATCCCTAGACTTGGTTTACGGTGACACGTACGGAAGGTGCTCATTTTGGGCTTCCTCATCACCACAGCCAAATAACACGTATTTATTTGGCGCCGAGTTACGCACAAGGATCAAAAGGGAGAAGTTAACAAGGCAACACCACGGACTTCCCCTTACAAGGGGCCCGTGGCTTTTGCGAGGAAAGGCTTGCACTGGGTCCGGTACCAGAACGCTAACCACTCAACGGCACACGAGCAGCTGCGTCGACAGTCTGGGTAGACCTGCTCTGCAGAGGAGGGGGGCGGCGGCGGCGGCCCGCCCCAGTCCACGTGAGCTTGGACGCCGCGCTCGGACGTTCGAACGCCGTCCCTGCGGCCTCCGCCAATGGGGAAAGCGGGCCTCGAGGCTCCGCCCCCGCCGTCGAATACGTCACGGCGTCGCCCAGGGCGCGCGGGCCGCGGGGCTCTAGGGCTTCCGCCCCCAGAGGTCTGCTCGCTCTTAGGTGTTGCGTGAGGGAGTATTGTCCGCCAGGTCTTGTCGCTGTCGCCGCTTTCGCCGTCTGCACCATGGCTTTCGTAACCAGGCAGTTCGTGCGTTCCATGTCCTCCTCGTCCACCGCCGCGGCCTCAGCGAAGAAAATCCTCGTCAAGCATGTGACGGTCATCGGCGGCGGGCTGATGGGCGCCGGCATCGCCCAGGTGGGCAGTCCTCGGGCAGCGCTCCCCGCTCGCTTTGCTGCCCCACCCTGACAGGAAAGCGCTGGCGGGCCGCGACCCGGCGGGGATTGTCAGGCCCGGAGGCCAGCGTTCACGCGAGCCCCGCGGAATTTCCACCCCGACCCTCCCCCGTGTAGTTGAAATGTCTGGGCCTGTTAGTCTGCAGTCCCCCAAAGATCTAGTGTTCTTGGGCCGAGCCTCAGTTTACGGCGGTTGGCTTCCAGAGACCCGCACTGCGATCAGTTTTAATTTTATTAGTTTTTAATAATTTTGCAGCCGTTGTCAGAGCAGTTTTCTGCTCTCTAAATGGTCTTTTCTCCTC
The DNA here is from genome assembly GCF_005190385.1 of Monodon monoceros. NCBI lineage: Eukaryota > Metazoa > Chordata > Mammalia > Artiodactyla > Monodontidae > Monodon > Monodon monoceros. Next base: position 105,720,364 of record NW_021703777.1, read on the forward strand.
TCCCAGTGTGTGCTTGCTGAGTTACAAAGAATGATAGTCAGCACTTTTGAAGCATTTGGTAACGTTACCTAATCGGCGCGTGTGAGGCGCTGGGACTCCACCAAGTGCTGCGCAAGAAGTCTTTGACCTAGTGCCCTCTGGCGCTGGGTAGAGTGGGAGGGGGAGGCAGAGCGGTTGAGGGCTCTGAAGGAGTCGCTAATCTCAGTGTGCATCTTCAGGACTCCGCGCGGTTCCAACTAAGCTGTGACTCAGGGTCAGTTGTGCAGCTGTTACCTAGGTACTGTGATCCTTGTGTTTTTACTGATTGGGTTTTAGCGTTTATATTCCAACTCGTATTGGGGAACCGTGATTTTCATAGCCTAGCTGATTATATGCTTAGCATGTCGGCCCTTCGTTACTTGTACTGTTGGACGGGGGAGGCATTTATCTAATTTTTCTTAAGGGAGAACTCAAGTTCAGTGGCTATGATCATGAAGGAGTTTAATTTTTGTAGTGTCTGTTTCCAGCCAAGTCTATGCTTCTATGCTTGCTTTGTAGAAAAATCTTTTCTTATTATTATATATCTTAAAACTTCCCAGACTGCAGGTTTTTTGCAACATATTAATTTGATTGCATTTTCTTCTAAAATCTGTATTTCATTAATGTTTTATCCTTCTGACTCCCATTTCTTCTCAGATCATGTTTTTGGACATATATTGCCCTTTTTATTGTGTACATGCCCTGGCTGCTGGGTTATGGTGTCCCATTAATCTTTATTATACGTGAGATGGGAGGAGTAGGTCCTTTTAACATGAAAGTTTATTATACTACGTGATACTTAAAAGAAAGTTTAGGTTGAGTGCATTTGTATCTCCCTGCTCCACCCAAATCTCCCTATGCTGTGAGAGTGAGATTTGTTGTGGGCAGGTATAAAATAATGTATTTGTTTAAAAACATCTAAACAACATCTTAGTGACAATATATTAGGGCCTTAAGCCCCCAATAACAATATAGGAAATGGGTCCAGAAACTATTGTTGATGGTCCCTTGAAGACATCAGTGGAAGAGGATTAGAAACTAAGTAGAAAGCATCACTTCAACTTTTGTACAAATTCAGGTTGCTCAGTTCTTGGAGTACTGTATCCACTACTGGCCCAAAAAGTGTTATGTTGCACAAAAAGGCACGCACGTAACACCTAAAATTATGGGTATGGTGTTGGAGCTTTCATCTGAGAAAGGAGGGAGGAGATTGACAATGATGGGCATTCAGACTTGTGGATCAAATCCTTGAGTAGTTGGACCAGGGTGGCGTGCCTTTTGAAACCTAAGGGGTAAAAAAGAAAGCTATTTACCCCACACATTGGAAATATAATGGAATTGTCATTCAAGAAGTTGATAAGGACCAAAGATTTAAATAGTGGACAATCCTAGGGAACGGTAGTTCTGTCCTTCCATAACAAGGTTTAAAAGAGCCTCAGCCACTGTAGGTGACAGCTTTAACCCTGTGGAGGGGAACCGCACTTTCCTGCATTATATCTCTGTGTGCCACTTTCAGCCAGTTGGTTGGTTTCGGCTGTTTAGCTGATCCATTTTTGCACTCTATCCTGCAGCATGCTGTTCGAGGCAGTACTGCCTCATTCTTCATGCTCCTTGACCTACAGCTTTTGTCACAGGGTAAATCTGTTTTGCTTATTTAGTGCCACAGCTATTGGTTGGTGTGGTTTGACTGTAGATTGGATCCAGTTCACTGTGGGGAATTGGGATGGTCTATGCTGGCTCTGTGCTAACATGGAAAAGTTACTTCTGTGCCTTGCTTTACTAATCTCTGAGGTAGGACTAGCCTCCTGGGAGTATGGAGAGGATTGAATGAAGTAGCACACGTCAAGCACTTAGCACAGTGGCATCTAGTAAGGGCTCACAGAATGTTAGCTGCCTTCAGGGTTATAACCATCATGGTGTTATCCTTGTCCTTTTGTCATTGTTCCCTCATGCCACGCCCATCTCTGATCCTTGCTGCTATGGTAGGCCTGTGATGTTAAGATGGAGAACACTGGTTGTGATTCTGTTCCATCTTGCTTAATCTTGAAGGCAAATGCCAGTTGTTGACTGCAGTTTGTTCAGGGACCTCTGAAAAGAGGGAAGGCACTTTTTATCCTCCTCAGTAAAGCCTTAAAAATACAAGCGCAAAGTAACATCTAAGTTTATGCTACTAATTCACACTTAGCTTCACTCTCCAGAACTCTTTCTGAAGTAGGGTTTTTTTTTAATTAAAAAAAAAAATTTGGGGTGGCACCAGGTCCTAGTTGCAGCAGGCTGACTCCTTAGTTGTGGCTCACGGGCTCCTTAGTTGTGGTACATGTGCTCCTTAGTTGCAGCCAGCAGGTTCCTTAGTTGCAGCTCACGGGCTCCTTAGTTGTGGCATGCATGTGGGATCTAGTTCCCTGAGCAGGGATCAAACCCACGTCCCCTGCATTGGAAGGCGGATTTGTAACCACTGCACCACCAGGGAAGTCCCATGAAGTAGTTTTAATTTTAATCAAGGTGTAGTTCTGTTTACATTTTTAATATTTTAAAAAAATTTATCATTTTTGCCATATGTTCCAGTTCATGCTGAGTAGGATAAAAAAAAACTGAGTAGATTTTGTGGGAGCCTGACACATTTCTCAAGCAATTAAGCAATTTAAGACGAGTGAGGCCTGTGTTTAATTATACGTAGTTGATCAGAGCACAGGCCATTTGTATATTTGTATTCTCTAAGAGTGTCTACTTTGCCTGTCATTACTTTTGCTTGTTTTAAATTAAAAAAACAAAAAACGAAAACTGTGGGTTAATATTTAAGTAAGGTTAACTTGTTGTGTGTGTTTGCCCATTATTCTGACTTGGGTCTGATTGCCAGTTTATCTTCAGCTGGATACTTAGGCCAGCAAAGAAGCTTCCAGCAGTAATTGAGCCTTGAGTGGGGGACAGGTTGGTTTTTGCTTTGTAAAGAAGGGAAAAAAGGAAGAAGTTATTAGCTGTGCATCTCTTCAATTTATAGAGTGAGTCAGAGCTTTGCTTCTTGCATTGCCTTTTTTTCATATGAGGAGCCCAGAGAGCTTATAGCTTTTGTTAATTTACTAGTGAGAAGCCAGTGGGCTTTCTGGGAATGGCATTTTAGGGGCTGGATTTCTTGGCTCTCTGGTAACAACCTTCCTTTTAGTGCACTATACTTCTTTGAGGAAGTGAGAGTTTGCATCTAGAAGGAGGTTGGAGCTGAGTTCACACTGAAAGCTTTTTTATTTGTTCTTCTTAAAGAGCAAAAAGTGCACATTTTTTCTGGGGAGAGCTCCTTAGGCTATTAAAACAAGGGGAGGGGTATTCTAAACTACAAGTACACGTTTCCCTGACATTTGTAGTACTCTGCGATGCTTGATGAGGACTCAAGTGGATAGGAAGTCTTCTCCCCAGCCTCTGCATTTGTTTGCCCATCTCCTTTTTCCTGCCCCCAACTCTGAACTTTCTGATGCTGAGTAGAAGAATGATCAGAGTTGCTTTGTGTTGTTTAGCTTTATTCTTTTCTGTCGCTACAGTGAGTATGCCTCTGTTGAAGTTTGTTTGAAAACAGTGCAGTGGCCTAGGAGAAGTTTTAGGAGCACAAGAGGTTGGCACAGTCACGTGGCTGTAAGCTCTCATTTTGACTCAGAGTTCTTTATGGAGGGAATAGTTGTGTTTTGTTTTGTTTTGTTTCTTTTATTTTTGGCTGTGTTGGGTCTTCATTGCTATGCGCAGGCTTTCTCTAGTTGCAGGAAGCAGGGGCTTCTCTTGTTGACGAGCACAGGCTCTAGGCATGTGGGCTTCAGTAGTGTGGCATGCGGGCTCTAGAGCACAGGCTCAGTAGTTATGGTGCACGGGCTTAGCTGCTCCACGGCATGTGGGACCTTCACGGACCAGGGCTTGAACCCGTGTCCCGTGCATTGGCAGGTGGATTCTTAACCACTGCGCCACCAGGGAAGTCCCATGGAGGGAATAGTTTTATTCCCAGGTGTTAACTTTGTCCTCAAGGGTACGGGGTGTGTGTTTGTCATGAAGTTCTTCCCTCATTTACTGTGTTGTTGCTCATTTCTTTATTGGGCTGTTCTCTGATATCCATGATGTACTAGGACAGTAAAATCAGCTTCTGTCAGCATGTTAGTCTTTGGACTTGGGGTGTGGCTGTAGATGCTGTAGAAGAGGTAGGGCTGACAGGCAGAAAAATGAATGCCGTAGAATATGTTTGGATATTGTAGAGCAGAAACGGTACCTCAGTCAGGTTTTGGGTTTTCTCTGCTGTTTCCTAGATCCACCTCACTGTTATCTGCCCCTTTCTTGAGTTTCTCATTTCCTTTCCTCCTCCTTCTCTCTTCTCCCCATATCTGCCTTAGGCACATACCTCACTGCCTAGCTCTCCTGGGACCACAGGAAGATAATGCTGCTGCTTTCTGTTCTATATCTCCCTCTAGGTTATGCTGACTATGTGATATTTTCCGCTCAGTGGTGGTCTAATGCCTGAAAGTGAGCAGGCTGTAAGGTGCCTGCTGGAGTTTGGATCCCAGCCCTTCCTCTCCTGGCTGTGGAATCTTGGGCGAGTCTCTTAACCCCTCTCTGCTTCTTCCCTTATCTACGAATAATACTTAGTGTTCTGAGAGTTCTATGAGCTAAGTGCTTAGACTGTACTAGTGTTTTCAATGGTAACTGTTCAGTAAATGTTAGCTGCCTTTATGTAGATCCATCAGCTGTAATCTGGTGATGACTTCTCTTATTTTAGATTCTCTTAACTGTCTTTGAAGATATGATAGGGAGCTATGGAGAGTTCAAACAGTTCTAAAGATTTTAAGACTAATTGTGTGGGCTGTTGAGAGAGATAATCTTAGTGCTTTGTTCACTTGTATTTGGGTATTACAGTAAGTTCATAGTCATAAAGCATTTGCAACAGAGCCTGACACTTAAAAAACACTCTACAGATGTGACAGTTTTTTCTGTTCCAAGCACTTTAATGTCTCTGTCATTTCATGTGACCATTATGATATTCATCCCTGCAGAGATGGCACTTGGGGTCAAGGGTCAGAGGCAGAGCAGGGCCTGGAACTCGGGTCTCTCAACTACTCTTCTGCTTGCTGGAGATCCCTGTGGCTGCAATGACCACAGTTCTACCTGCACCTTTAGCCTCTGCTGTCTTGTGGGGAGAAGTATGGCTTCCATGGGCAAGGGGATTTTTTGTGGGTATCTGGAATCAGCAGTTATCAGCTTGATCTCTCTTCAGCTCTAGATTCAAAGAGTCACCTGCTGGTCATCTCCATCCTCTACTACTATCTTTCTGCCTATAATAGACTCAAATTCACCTGGCAAGACTTGTTTGTTCTCTCCAGCTTTCCCAAAGAGTTTCCTCTCTCTCTGATTGCCATTGTTGATCTTCTAGCCACTTCATGCACTCCAAAGACAGGGTTTCTGTCAGAGTGTCCACCATACAGCAGAAGGCTCTGAGGCTTTCCTCCGAGGAGAGCTGTTTCCCCTGTTCTTTCCTTTGTAATTCCTAGACCAGGCGTTTTGTTGGCGAATTGTTGAGGAAACATCTTAATTGGTTCCTTTCAGCAGAATCTAATAGGAAAGAAACACTCATCCTAATAACCATTGCCATATTAATCTTCCGAGAGAGCAGCTTGGAATTGCAGCTCTCTCCTCTACTCAGAAAGTGTGCATCCTGGCAACATCTTTCAGGGATTCTTAAATATAACTAAGAGTTGGTTGATGCCACTGACATGTCCAGTTATCCCATCTGCTTTCCAGAATTTGTGGGAGATGGGAGTGGAGGGTCCAGGGAGAGAATTTATTTTCTCTACGTTACCAAACCCAGATGCTTACTGAATTAAAAAAAAAAAATTGTGTATTTAACAGGCTCACTTAAAAATTGAGGCACATTTCCTTGGCTTTTTAGAAATGCTATTTAAAATATAAAAATCTCAGTTAAAAAAAGAGGCCAGCCAATGAACTTAACTGTTTTAAGTACAAACCACCTATCTGTGGTGGTGGTCGAAAGCCTCAATGGAATGCCTTTTTCTGATTGTTGAAGTTTGTGAAGACAGCTTGTGTTGATGGCAGAGTTCACGGCATTGCACAGAGACAGTCATAAACCCCGACTTGCCAGCTCTGAGAGATGCAACTGATTTATGACTTTTTCCCTCCCTGGATCAAATCATGAGAACCCAAGGGCAGGCCTAGATGCAAAGGCACAGCAGCCTCTGGGGCGCAGCAGCCTCATGGGGAGCAGCGACTCCGTGTACTTATTCTGGGCCAAACACTTACTCTGAGGATCGAGAAGTCAGAATTGGCGTTTGGCAGATGGTACATACAACTTTGCCGTTTTTCAGAGAGAATGTAATGTTGATGAAACGCAGCCCTCCTGTAGTGTAGGGGCACATGGAACATCTCACTGGACCAGTTGATGTAATTCTCACAAATTCTCCACTCAAATTACACTTCAGAGAAGGGGCTTCAAATCTGGTGATATGTTTGCAAAAATAGAGAAATCCAGCAAGCTTCTGCTTGGCATGCTTCCTTGGCCCTGTGGCTGGAGTACGCAGGGGCTTTGACAAGTGTGCTGTTCACTGGACCTATTTTTACAGCTCTGAGCACCCTTGTCCAAAAATATTTCTCTCTGGCTAAGCCTGCTTTCCACCAAGGCTAGAGAAGTCATAGAGCTGAGGACATAGCCTTCAAATAAATTTTTTTCCATTGCAGACTGCTTGTCCTCAAGGTCTTACAGTGTAGGTCACTATCACATAAAACAGGAGTTCTCAGTGGGTTGATTCAGATTATTGGCACTCAGATTAAAGTGCCAGGGAGAGTCCTCCTTATTTATTGAAAAAATAACATGTCTATGGGAGGAGGGAAAAAGACCTCTTTATTTTTGTGATCCACTCTTCCACTACCATCTCCTCAGAAAACTAGGGATAATTTATCACTGAATAATTTGAGAAGAATGAGTGTGATTGATTTCCTTGCAAACAAGACACATGAAATTCTTTTCTAAGTAAGAGAAAATTCAATAATTAATTAAAAATCAAATCAGGTGTGAATCATCAATATCACTCTTATCAACAAACAATGCTGATGAGCTGGTACAAACCACCCCAAAACTTTAGACTTCAGTTTGCAAAGCAACACTATAAATCAGTAGGTTTCATGCCTTGACCAGGGGTCATTGTGGTGCAGGAACTTTAGCAAAACAACTCAGGCTAATTCTAGACCTGCTGGAATTAACCGTCACAGCACTGTTGCTGTGAAGAGTCATGGTCCTGTCTTTTGACATACATGTGTGGACATATCTCTTGGGTGAAATTACAATTTCAGTTTCAATTACAGTCTTGCTGGATTACAAGATATGAATATATTTGACTTCAGTAGATAATGCCAGACATTTTTCCAAAGTGGTTATACCAGTTTACAGTTCTGCCTTCAGGGTATGAAGATTCTCTTTGCTCTATAGGATTATATTGTTCCTTTCAAGTTTAGTCATTCTGGTGGGTGTAGTGACATTTCATTGTATTTTTATTAGAATTCCCTGCTTACAATACTAGTGAGGTGAACCCCTTTTCACATGTTTATTGGCCATATAGATATATTCTTGTGTAATATGCTATTAAATTTCATTCCTGTTTAGCTCTCATGTTGTCCTTTTTTTTCCTAATGGATTTTTAGGAAACGTTTATAGATTCTGATTATGAATTCTTATATTCATATTTCAAATATCTTCAGTTCCCTGCATTGACTTTTAATTTTCTTTGTGGTTACCATGAGGCTTACATACAGCAACTTGTACAGTCTATTTTAATTTAATAACGACTTAAGTTTGATCCCATTCTAGAGCTCAACATTAATACCCTCCCCGCCATTTAATGTTTTTGATGTCACATTTTACACCTTTTTATCTTGTATATCCCTTAACTAATTATTATAATCATAGTTACTTTTACGCCTTTTGTCTTTTAATATTCATGCTAGCTTTATAAATAATTAATCTACCTTTACCATATATTTACCTTTCCAGTGAGATTTATTCTTTCATATGTGTTCTTTTACTAATTAGCGCCCTTTCTTTTCAGCTTAAAGTCCTTTTAACATTTCTTGTAAGGCTGGTTTAGTAGTGATGAACTCTTTCACTCCCAGCAATAACTTTGCCAGGTAGAGTATTCTTGGTTGGAAGTTTTTTTCTTTCAGCACTCTGAATGTATTGTGCCACTCCCTTCTAACGTACAGAGATTCTGCTGTTGGTCTTACTGGGGGTTCCCTTGCGTGTAGCAAGTTGTTTTTCTCTTGATGCTTTTAATATTTTCTCCTTGTCTTTTTTTTTTTATTCAACACCCATTTATTCTCTAGTTCTGCCCACATGGAGACACCCTCCTTGAAAAGGTGTTAAGTCCTTCGTTCACTTTAGCACCTTGTGCTGAAAACACGTGTTCCAAGGTTTTAACTATGAGATCCACATTCTTAAAGCATTAATTCTTAAACCTCATCTAGATTTCTCCCCCTTGGTTGCGGGGAGATGACCCAAACACAGCGAAGAACAGCTCAGGACTGTGGGCTCTGCTCGCCCAGAAGACCTTGCAGTTCCCCTGACCACCCAGCTGGAGCCAGGATTAGGGCCCTGAGACGAGGGGTGCCTGCTGGGCTGCCGCCACCACCACTGGCCCCAACTCCTGTCCTCTTCACTGGCTTGCTGTCACCTCTAGTCTCCCTGGAGTTTGGGGATTCCAGACCATCTCTGCTCACACTTCTGTGTCACGCCTGCTGCCTCAGCACCGCTGATCCACACCAAGGGGGAAGGCACACAGAACTGCTTTTCAGCACACCAACGTCCCACACAAAAGTTATTTGATAAGCCTGCAGGTTCTTTTTCATCAGAGGACATTCCCAAGGCCATGACTTCCCTGGCTCTCCACTGCCCTTGCCAGCAGACTGGGTGTGCGTGGACACCGTGCTGTGAGTCAGGCACACACCCCCCGGCTCCACTCCGGTGTGCTGTCCTGCAGAACTGAGGACGGTGCCCTGAAGCCAGTCCTAGAGTGACAAGAGCCACACCTGCAGATCGATTCCACTGACCAGCTGCACAGGACCGAGCTGGGCCCACGGACCTGAGAAATGGAATCCAATCCGTGAATCACCCCCAAACCATATTTTCTATAGCAGGTTTTGTCAGCCTTGGCCCTATCAGCATTTGGGACCCTGTAGCTTTACTATGGAGCCGTCCTGGGCACCACAGGACATGTAGTTACAGCCCTGGCCCCCACCAACTAGATGCCAGCAGCACCGCTACCCCTTTCCTGCCCTGCACATTGCCATGTGCCCTGGGAGGGGGACAAACTGCCCCTAGTCGAGAGCCACTGACCTACAGCTTTTGTTCAGCCCTCCAACTTAAACATTTCGGGAAATAGCAAAATGCACTCTCCACCCGCAAGGAGACCAGGACGCCCCTGGTTTGGATGATCATTTTATAGGGTTACATTTGGCCCATCGAAGGGCTCCACACAGGGGCCCGACTAATGCCTCATCAGCAGGACAAATGCCAGGAGCGAACCTCTGGCCTTCCTTCCAGAGTGACACGTCTCAGGGTCCTCAGAGCACGAGTGCTTGTGGACCAGGTGGCTCTGGGCCCCCCTCGCCCCCACCTAGGACCCTGCTCTGAACAGGGCCTGGAGGCCCTACAGGGCCTTGATACCAGCTCAGCGGCCCTCAGCCAGGGAGGCATGTCACACTTGCCCAAGGATTCCTAGAAAGTCGTCGCCAGACAGACCAACAGAACAATCATTTCCAATAAGGAGACCCTCTCCTGGTCAATCCCATTGTGCCCAAAGCTTGCCATGTGGTTGTACACATATCTCATTTAATTCTCGCGACAAGCCTTATTTTATAAAGAAAAAGAATATCAAAGTGTTCAAGGGCCTGCGCACAGCTCCCACTGCAAGTGCACGTGGAAACAAGGTGCTTTCTCACGCAGCTTTTGGTGATGTCCGGCTACAAAGCATCCTAAGCGCCCACTCTTCTGAGCACTGAGCGTGGAAGTAGCCGCTTCCTCTCTGCCCCAGCGTCACAGGTGCAGCAGGGCAGCCGCACCCGTGGTGCCGGCAAGTCCGGCATCTGCAGGGCAGCTCTCCTTGTCTTTCACTTTTGACATTTTAATTATAATGTGTCTTGGTGTGGGTCTCTTGGGTTCTTCTTATTTGAAACTCTTTGGCCTTACTGGATCTGGATGTCTGTTTCTTTTCCCCAGGTTAGGGAATTTTTCTGCCATTATTTCTTGGAATAAGTTTTCTCCTTTCTCCCTCTCTTCTCCTTCTAGGACACAGTAACGTGAATGTTAGTATACTTGATGTTGTACAAGAAGTCTCTTAAGCTATCTTCACTTTTTTTCATTCTCTTTGTGCTGCTCTGATTGGTTGAGTTTTATGCTTTGTCTTCTAGTTGACTCATTCTTCTGCTTTATCTAGTCTGCTGTTTAACCTCTATAGCTTTTTTTTTCAGTTCAGTTATTGTATTCTTTAGCTCTGTGACTTCTGTTTGGTACTTTCTTTATTTTCCATGTCTTTGTTGAAGTTCTCCCTGTGTTCATCTATTCCCCTGCTCAATTTGGTGAACATCTTTATGACCACTACTTTGAACTCTATCAGGTACATTACTTGTCTCTGCTTTGTTACGGTTTTTTCCTGAGGTTTTATCTTGTTCTTTCATTTGGAACATAATCCTCTGTTTCTTCAGTTTGCTTGACTCTAAACGGTAGATGGAACAATCACGTCTCCCAGCCCTGAAGGAGTGACCTCATGTAGAAGGTGAACCCTGTTGTTCATCCCTGCCTCAGCTCCTGGTTGTCTCCAACCTCTGTGCTTATCCAAGTACCCTGTTATGTTTTTAACAGCTCTTAGTAGTTGAGGATGTGCCAAGTCCTGTTAATGTCCCATAGGGAAGAATCTCAGCATCTAGATTCAGGCCACCTGGAAGCCAGGCCCTCAGGCATCAGCTTTTAAAAGTAATTAGATACATACAGTCCTTGGAACCTTAGGCATTAAGCCCCTCTGGCCACCACAGCCAGGTGATCTGGAAGTGTTCCCTAAGTGGCAGCCACAGAAATTAGGGCACCGGATGAGTGTACAAGCTCTTTTCTGGTAGCCCTTTAAGAACTTTCTCTGTTGGTTACAGTCCTGTGGGAACCACGAACATAAACCCCACTGACCACCAGAGCCAGGCGATGTAGAGGTGTCCCCTGGCAGCAGTAGCAAAAATTGGGGTGCCAGATGGGTATGAGTTCCTTTCTGGGTGACACCAATTATTACAGTCCTACGGGGCCAGGAATGCAAACTCACCTAGCCTCCAGAGGCAGGCAATCAAGAGGCACTGCTTAGCAGTGGCTTCAAAAATTGGGGCACCAGACACGTGCAGAAGCTTCCCACCAGGAGACACTGGTGCTCTGGAGAATGGCACAGGGAGAGCGCAGAGGTGGTGCCTACCGGCCTCCATACCTGGAGAGTGTTACAGCCGGCTTCTAGATGTGTGTGTGAAATGAGATGCCTGCCCTTCAGGCTGACGCTTTAATATAGCAGGTCAGCTTCCTTTATTTTAAGTCTGTGTGATCAGCTGGGCCCTGGGGTGTGTGAACCTGAGCACGTGAGCCCTTTAAGAGTGGCTTCTCAGATTGCTAGAGCCTTGTGGGTCTTGGGACATGAACCTTGTTGGTTTTCAAAGCCAGAAGTTTTGGAGGGTCATCTCAAGTGTATGACCCAAAAGTTGGGATGCCTGATGTGGGTGCAAGCCCCTTGCTCTTCAGGGAGAAGCTCCAGGTTCCAAGGTCCCTCCCTGCATGGGGTTTATGATGAGATTGTATCCCAGCCTCTCCTACCCACCTTGTGGTTTTCTTCTCTTTTGCCTGATGTGTAGTCCTCACTCAGCCCCTCTTTAGGTTTTTTAAAAGAGGAAATTGTTCCATATGTAGCTGTAGACTCAGTGTGTCTATGGGAGGACGTGAGTTCAGGATCTTCCTACTGTACTGTCTTGAACTGAAACTCCAATATAGTTATTTTCACATTATGAGGGGAGGCCCTAAGCAACCCTATGAAGAGAGCCTTGGACCTTCAGGAGACCTAATCTCATCTTGGCTTTTCCCACCAGATGTATTTGTTCAGTCAACATTTCCTGAGGGCCCACCCCAGCCAGGCAGGGTCTATTCAGCCGACAGAGATAGAATGATGTTTAGTCAGAATCCAGGAGTCGGGGAGACAGCACTTAAACGGATGGTCATCACACACCATGGTGGGTGGATGGTAAGGGTATGCAGGGGTATTACTGGAACACAGATGCCATGCCTGGGACGAAGAGAATCTTGGGGTGGGGATGCTTAGTATCTGGAAGTGATACTCAGGCTTAGTTAATGAGGGGAAGTTGGGGAGGAGGCATGGGCAGTACAAAGTCCTGGAGGTGAGAGGCAGTAGTAGCAGGTGTGGGCAACTACGAGCCTTGTGGTGGTCTTAGAGTCTCAGGCGACGGTGAACAGCATGTCTGGAGAGGAGGTGAGTCCCTTTCCTGGAGGGCCTTGCATGCCATGTGCAAGAACTTTTATTCTGTGGTCTTGGGAGCCACTGAAAAGTTTAATGGAGTTAGTAATGTAGACAGAAGTGCCTTTTACAGAATTATGTTTTGGATAGAACACTTTAGTGCCTGTATGTGATCTTAGGTGAATACTTTTTTTGCTTTAGTTAATGTTTCTTTCTCAGTAAAATGAAGGTGTTGTGTTGGATTAAAGGTTTTGTGTGTGTGTGGTAAAAAATACATAAAGTAAGACACCATTTAAAAATGTACAGTTCAGTGGCATTTAAGTGCATGCCTGTTAAGTAATAACTCCCCATCTCCCCTTCCCCCAGCCCCCGGCAGCCATTGCTTTACTTTCGGTCTCTGAATTTGACTGTGTTCTAGATACTACCTATAGGAGGAATCCTACAGTATTTGTCCTTTTGTGACTGCCTTATTTCACCTAAAAATCTTAAAGGTTCATTTGTGTTGTAGCATGTGTCAGAATTTCTTTCCTTTTTAAGGAATAATATTGCACTGGAATATTTTTAATGGCATCATATTCCATTGCATGTCCACACTACCTTTTGTTTTTCCATTCATCCATTGATGGACACTTGGGCTGCTTCCACCTTTTGGTTATTGTGAATAATGCTTCTATGAACATGGTCTACAACTGTGTTACGGTTGTAACTGTGTTACAGTCTTACTTCACTTCTTTTGGGTATACACCCAGAAGTGGAATTGCTGGATAATATGGTAATTATTTTTAATTTTTTGAGGAACTGCCATACCATACTCTACAGTGGCTGTACTGTTTTACCCGTCAGCAGTGTGCAAGGGTTCCAATTTCTCCATATCCTTGCTAACACTTATTTTATGGTTTTGTTTTTGTTTTTGTTTTTTAAATAATAGCCATCCTAACAGATGTGAATAGATCAGAGGTTTTTACACTATGCTCTGATAGACTTTAGGGTTAGGAGTTCAGTGAATCTTCTTGGTGGTTCCCAAACCCCTCTTCCCTGACCCATGCTTTATGTATTGTTCTGTTGTATACATTCTTATGAGGAAGGATTTCATGGCTAAAAAGTGTGAAAGCCACCACACTGATCTTCCTGCTCTAAAAGTAGAGGATCTTGATCATCTGTAGCTAATAAAGCTGAACAGTAAATACTTTTGCCAATCTCTGACCTTGCAGTAGTTGAGAAATTAAGGTGCCTCACTTTCTCCCTTCTGTGATAGAGAAGAAACATACGTTGAAGAGAAACCTGAAGAGGAACCTATGTCACATGTCTGTGGTCATCCTTGACCTGGCTCACGCACGTGTCCCTCACAGGATGGACGGACACATCCTGTCCGTCAAAGGGGCTGTGTGTGCCCACAGCCCCTTTGATCCTTTGATAAATGGTACAGGACACATTGACATGCTGGAGGAAATTAAGCATAAATCCAGTTTTGAAATTATAGAGGTGGTCATATTACACAGCAGTTGCTCTCCAGTTCCCCTTTTGCCTGGCATCTCCACCAGTGCCAGAAAACGGTTGGACTGCTCACAAAATACCAGGCATTTTTGTGGCATTTTTTTCACTTGGTAATTGACTAAAGCCTCCAGTTATTAACTCTTTTTTTCTTCCTATCCTTTTCAAACTAAGAGTGTGATTTTTCATAATTCTAAAATAACTTGGTTTGTAAAATTTGTTATAAAGAGTTTCTAGTAGCAAAACCAGTCATGATTTCTTGAGAACTTATTCCTAAGATAATTTACAAATTGACGCTTTTAAAAAATAGAGCTATTATTCATGCCTTCTTTTCATGAATATTGTGTCCCTTTGTGCCAGGCATTGGGGCAGTTGAAGGTAACATGTGGATGCTGCTCTTGAATTGCTCACTGTCCAGAGGAAGGAGCACAAGTATGAACAGTTAATTGTCATAAAGGCACAGATCGCCTGCTTATCATATCTGGGATGTCACCTGATACAGATGAAAGTTTTAGTGGTTTAAATACCTTAAGATATGGCTTTTAGACACTTAAGATATAACATTACATATAAGATATATCTTCTTAGGGTGAGGGAAAAGGAACATTAAAAAAGTACATGTTATAAAAAGGCATATGTATACATTGCACCACATATATGTATATGAAATTTTTGTTTACTGGAAATTTTGGTTGGATTGCAGTTAGGAGTGTGCCAGAACTACCCTATGTTGGGATTTGTGGTAACAGCTGCTTCAGACTCTGAAGAAGTGGATGATACAGCAGTTCTTTTGAAAAGGTCTCTAGGTATTATTTTGAGTCATCATCAAGAGTTGGTGTTGGTCAGCTTTTCCATGTCTAATTTATCTTTCACATCTGGAATTTCTCCTAAATACTCATTGGTTTATGACCTTTATTCTGAAATTTGTGAGATTTTTTACAACATGAAATTGTTTATGACCATTTGTTTTTGATTTCTCTGTTGTATTCACATCCTGGGTTCTGGCTACCGTTACATAACTGAGTGGCCATTGGTAGCTGGTGGCTCTCACCAGCTCCGCACTCTATTTTCTTTCTGTATTTGGAGTCCTGCAGGAAAGACCTGCTGTATCTGTAAATCGGAGGCACAAAGGAGTGACCACCTCTGCTAGAGGTTGGGAGAGCTTTCATTAAAGGAGAGAGGGCCTCTCTTGGATCATGAAGGACGAGTTGGAGTCCCCCAGGCAACAGTGAGGCAGAGGTGCTTTCTGGTGGAGGGAACCTAAGGGCAGGGTCGTGGAGCCATGAAGCAGCGTAAGGGAGAAGTGTGTGGCCGGAGGAGAGCACGGGCTCAGGTCACTGTGCTCTAGGCACCTGGTATTGAGCAGTTATTTATTGGACAACCACCGTGTGCAAGTGATGAGTGCTGGGGCACACAGGGACCAGATCAGTGTCTGCTATCAAGGGATTCAGATCCAAGAGCAGAGATCGTTAGACAAAGATCCACATGACACAGCTGACTTTGGTGTGAAGCAGCATAATAACAGCAGTAAAAGTCTAGGTCTAAGGTTTCAAAACAGAGGAAAGAAGACATTCATTTGGAAAAGGGCTTCATGGAGAGGGTAGCTTTTGAAATGGGCCTTGAATAGTGGATATAATTTCTTTGGCCGTAAGTAAGGGTTGAGGTTAAGAAAAAGGTGTTGTCCAGCAAATTGTGACCCTCAGGATAGTGGTAGTATTAATGAAGGTCAAGGAGAATTGGTTTTTAGGGTCAAGGTGTTGACTGTAGCTTAGGACAGAATATGCTGGTTTCATACATAGCTGGAATTATGCGAATGATTAAGATTCCAGAAAGAAAGGCTGTAAAGACAGAGAAGAAGAATACTGACAGCAGAACCTCGAAGGATACCTCTGTTCAAAAGCTGAGAAGATGGAGAGAATTAATACGGCTAAAAGGAACAGATAAAAAATAGAGATAAGAAATTGGAGAGTTTCTAAAAGGATGGTTTAGCTGGCAGTGTGTAGGGCTGTGGAAAAGTAGAATATGGAGCCAAACAACAGGCATTGGCTTTAGCACTTAGAAGACCATCGATAAGTTATCTGTACATTCATACCACAGTAGTGACGGAGGAAGCCTCATCGCTAGCGTTTAGGAATTGCATGGCTCAGGGGGAAAGTGAGAGTGCAAAGTGTAGTGACGAGAGTGACATCTAACAAGCATTGTGCACCTTCTTTGTGCTTGGCATTGGTCTATACACTTTAAACGCTTTAACTTCTTTAATTTTCACAACAATCTTATGAAATGGGCACTGTTGTTTTCCTTATCACAGATCAGGAAATCATAGATAAAGAGGCTGTATAACTTGTCCAAAGTTATGCAGTAAGTGGCTAAGCCAGGGTTTCAATCTAGGAAGTCCAGTTCTAGAACTCGCGCTCCACATACCACTGTGCCCCCCCAGTAATTGAAAGACTTCTGTGGTGAAGCGAAGGCCAGCTTCAGGTGGCTAAGGAAGCTTGTGGGTGTCCCCCCTGCTTTTTAAGCATTCTTATGTTTTTAATTAATTAATTTGGTTGTGTTGGGTCTTCATTGCTGCACACGGGCTTTCTCTAGTTGCATTGAGCGGGGGATGCTCTTTGTTGTGGTGCTCAGGTTTCTCATTGCAGTGGTTTCTCTTGTGGAGCTCACGCTTTAGGCACGCGGGCTTCAGTAGTTGTGGCTCGCGGGCTCTAGAGCGCAGGCTCTGTAGTTGTGGTACATGGGCTTAGTTGCTCCGTGGCATGTGGGATCTTCCCGGACCAGGGATCGAACCCGTGTCCCCTGCATTGGGCAGGAGGATTCCTAACCACTGCGCCACCAGGGAAGTCCCTAAACATTCTTTTTAAATGAAGAGAGATCCTAGCCTGTTTGTAAACATGGAAGGACACAGAAGAGGAAACCTGAAAATGAAAACCAAAAAGGGAACAAGTCGTGAGATCAGAAGATGTAATTTTAAAAGCAAAATAAAGTAATTTACCTTTGGAGTCTGTACCTGGATCCAGCATTAGGCCTTGGACCCTTGCAGAAGGAGGAAGGGGCCTGCCTAGAGTAAAATCATTAAGCTGTTGTGATATGCTAGGCACAGTCCCTAGTGTATATTAACTCTTTTAATCCTCTCAGCAGCTCTGCTGCCCATTTTTATGGGTGAGGAGACAGCCTCTGGGGGTTAAGGAATTTTTCTGTCTCACAGTTGGCAGACGGGCTCCAGAGTCTGGCCCTTGCCCAGCTCAGAGCTGTCTCAGACTGTTCCCCTCAGACCCAGCCATGCCTTTCGGGGTCAGGAACAGCCAGCACGTGAGCTTGGATACAGGCGGCCCTAGCATCAAAGCCCCATCGCATCCAGACTTTGCTTACTGTTACAGTGCCTCCCCCAAAGGCTGTTGTGCAGACCGAACAGGGTAATTTATGAGCAGTGAAAGCTCTCTGAGAGCAGGGGATTTGTTTTGTTCCTCACCTTGTCCCAGGGCCTGGAGCAGCCGCGACACGGTGTTGAGCCACGAGGAGGCAGTAGTAGTAAAGGGAACGCACGTAGAGCCGTGCTCAGCACGGGACTCTAAATGGTGCTTGCCCTCCACCCCAGGGGAGTGCGGGTGTTGGCGTGGGGGAGCAAAAGTGCTCACCTCTGAGAGGCCAAAGTTCTCGTCTGTGACCCCTGGTCATTTGGTGGAAAGCGTTTCCTAAGAATCTGCATTTTTTTCATCCAAGCTATTTGACAGCTTCCCCGCTGTCCAGATTGTTTGTATACCCCAGTACAGTTACTTGGCTTCCAAGAAAAACACAGAACTTCCTGTTCTGTTTTCTCTGGTTTTTGCCTTCAAACCCACGTGTAGCTGAAGCCATGAATGAAGATCTGACTGCTGGCCATGCTTAAGGTTGCATCAGCTTACTGAGCCAGTCTGGGATGAGAGTCACGCAGCTTTCAGGTTGGACATGGATTGCAGGGGGGCAAGGGACAGGCTGCCTGCATCCTGACTCTAACCCAGTGGTAGCCCGTTTAGACACACAGAGTAGGAGAGGAATATCAGCCCCACTTGGAGTAGATGAATAGAATCAAAGAACATTAGACTCATCCTGTGGAAATGTTATCAGGCATCTAATACATACCAGGCAGTGGGCTAGATGTAGTTTGATCATTTACTTATTCAACAAATATACATTGAGTGCCCACCATGGACCAGGCACTGGGGTTTGCAAAGATGAATAGGACAGGAAGTTGCCCTCAAGATACTGCCAACCTTGTGTCTCTTGGGTATGTCTGCAAGAAATGATTGCAAGGAACTTTAGCATTAGGTTGGGTTACTCTCTGCAAGTGGGTAGGATGAAAATAACTGCTTTCTTTGAAATCATTTGAAGCTGTGCTGTAACGGTAGTTTACTGCTATGCAGCCAAGAGCTTCACCATGAGATGGAAAATATTTCAAGAATGTAAATTTCTCTTTTTCACTTGTATTTTCTCTACTCAGTCCGAACCAAATCCATTTTGGGTTTTTTTTTTTTTTTGGCTGTGCCGCACAGCTTGCGGGATCTTAGTTTCCTGACCAGGGATTGAACCCAGGCTATGGCAGTGAAAGTGTCAAGTCCTAACCACTGCACTGCCAGGGAACTCCCCGCTAACCATATCCACTTTGGGTTTAAACCAGAATGTCCTTCTCTAACTATATTTGTGGAATGACTCTACCATAAGATTTCCTTCGTATTTTCTTGAAGCTTTATGAGTTAACCAAGGTAAGAAAAGCTGAAGTAGAAATTGTTAAAGGGATAACCATTTAGAGTATACAATTGTTGCTTTCTTACTACACCAGAAATACCAGTTTAGGCATTTTGGAGAGCCCAAAATTGTAGAAAATTCTGCAGTCAGTTGAGGTAGGGAAAAAAATTGAGCAAAGTTTCTACAAGAGCAGCCTCTTTCAGACCACTGAGGCACTGTGGGGCTGAGGGAAGTTTTGCAGAGTGAGGATGTGATCAGTGACACTGGGAAGATCTGTCTTCTTTCTCTCTGAGGTTCGGCCCCTCCTTGCACATCCTGTATCTTCTGGTTGAGATGAGAAAGTAAACAGAAATTTTACACCCTCAGTAACTTTGACATGGGTCATTTGACACGTGCACTTTGCTCTTCTGGAACATTGCCTAGAGAGCCTTGATTTAATAGCTGGTTTTGGCTGCTGTCTACATACTGTATCATCTCTAGTGTGCTCATTTAGACGCCAGGATGAGCAAGGCAGTGACTGAATTGCCCAGTGTCTCCTTATGGCTGGGGTGGGGGAGTGTGGGTGGGCAGCTGGCGGTGTTTATCAGAGGACTTTGGATAGGAGTGGAAAGTCAGCATTTAGGCAGAAAATGCTTTTTGGCCAGGGTTTTTCCCAGTTGAATTTTAGTGTTTTTGTAAGTCTCTCTTGGTTCACTTGAATTTTTGAGGGTTGCTTCCTCTCTAGGTTTGCTTCTGCTTGCAATTTAAAAAAAGTAATCATAAGGATAGCGTTATGGCTTATCTGCCACATAACCAAAAATGCCCTGTGACTGTCACAAACACGATTATAATAACTCTGAAAGAGGCTTTCTAGAGAGATGGCATGATACCACCTCCTTCACTTATTCTGCCTCACCTCTTTAAGGTTAATACCTTGTTCCTTGGGAAGATGGTGCATTCCAGGTGTACTCTTCTTACCCAGCTTTCTGAGATCTGTTGCCTGACAGAATTCTTCACCATGTGGTTTTAATTTTCTTTGACATCCCACATATGGAGCTTTGTATTGTTGAGTGTTTTCCTTCATGTTTTCTCAGTGGGATTATAAAGTTTTAAAGAAAGACACTGCCTTTGCTGTCTTTTTTTTTTTTTTTTTTTTTTTTGGTCGCCAGTTGCAGCTTCTGGGATGTTAGTTCCCCGACCAGGGATCAAACCAGTGTCCCCTGCAGTGGAAGCGCAGAGTCCTAACCACTGAACCACTAGGGAAGTCCCTTGCTGTCTTTCTTAGTCTCTATTCCCTTCAGCTTTGGCACTGTCTTGTTCCAAATGTACTTGAATTTTCCTCCCCAACCCCTTGAGGAGCAGAAAAGCCCGAGTGATGCTGGAGGTGAAGTGCGGGAGAGTGGATTGGGACCTGGGCAAAAGGGGGAACCTGAGGAATCCTGTCTGGCCTATTGAAAGGATGACCTAGGTCAGAGGTTAAGAGGAGCAAGGTGAAAACCACTTGTGTTATTCCAGACGGACTGTCAGAGGAACCAAGACAAAAAGGGAAGGTCCCCAAGCCAGCACCTCTGCTTGCCCCACCTTGCAGACGAGGTGCCCGACCAGTGGTCATCACACCTCCCTTCAGCTGTTGCCCCCCAGTGCTGCCTGCCTCATAGCAGTTCAGTTTCATCACCAACTGCATCTGGAATTTGAGATTTATTTTCTTAGTTTTCTGTGTCAGGGTTCCTCACCAAATTCCCCCCGCTTCTCCAGGTTTGGTGATTTACTTACAGGACCAGCATAGAGTCATCACCATGGTGGCTATAACTTATTACAGGAAAAGGATATAGAACAGAACCAGCAAAGGGAAAAGGCGTGTGGGACAAAGTCTAGAGGAAATCAGGTGCCAGCTTCTCAAGTCCTCTCCCAGTGAACTCAAACAGGACACACTTAATTCCTCTAGCAGCAAGCTGTGACAGCACATGTGAAATGTTGTCTACTAGGGATGCTCACTAGAGACCCAGAGCCCAGGATTTTTATTGGGGCTGGTCACATAGGCACCCTCTTCCTGGCAAGCACCAGAATTTCAGACTCTCAGAAGGAAAGCAGTTGTGAGTGTAAACCATATTGCACAGTTTAGATACTGCGAGCAGGAACTCTCTCCAAATGTATGTTTCCAGACACCAGCCAAGAGCCTTTCTAAAGATAACAGTCTCACAGTGTGGTCTTTCCTGCACAGTTTCTAAACTTGCTCTTGCTTTTTTAGTTTGAATTTATTGAATTGGAGGTTCAGATTTGTGTCCAGTGATTTGAGGTGTTGGCAAGATGGGCCTTGGTCTGTTGTTACTTAGGGAGAAACCTGATCTGGACTGATGTGTGTTTAGCTTTCGGGGTGTTATTTTACTTTGACCTGCTGCTGCCTGCAGCCTGTGTTTGTGCCGACAGGGCAAGTTTGCTTCTTTCCTCTTTTTTTGTCAAGATAACTCATTCCGTTACCCCCATTGCCCTGCTGTGGTTGTCAGACCTTCCGGTCCTGGCAGTGTTTCCTTTTCTCAGTTCCAGTCTCTGGGGCGCTGGCGGTGCTTATGCGGCCTACAGGCCCCACAGGCTCAGACTCGCAGTCCTAAGTGCAGCGTTCTCAGGGAGACGCTGTTGTTAATTAACTTCCATCTAAAACCTGTCTTATCGTTTTTAGAAGTGTTCCTTGGAAATCTTTCTTTGGGATATGAACCTTTTTTCCTTTGCGTTTTTCTCTTCTGTTTCTTTCTTTTCCTCTTTGGTTTTCAACTTTGAGTTTTTAGTTGCCTGGTTTGCAGAATCACATCATGATGGTGGTTTAGAACTACTCTTTACTGTCATCTCTGGGCAGGTTTGTTTCTGCTAACCTGCCCCTCTTTTACGTACCACTGGTCCACAGACGTTCCAAAGCCAGTGGTTCTGTGGGGTCTCTCCGGACCCTGAGAGGCATCTCAGTTGTGCTGTTATCTTGCATCATTGATGTTTGTTTTAGGCCATATGTGTCCTATTACTTATGGCTTGAACTGAGTATAACACCTACCTGTAATATGAAATAAAAAATGTATCTACCTTTTCCACAATCTTTGCCAAAGCTGTTGGCAAACTGTGATGAAGTAGGTAGGGCTTGACTTGTCATTGATTGTGGCTCAACTAGGCTGGCTCCATGTGAACTTGGGGCAGCTTCACTAAACGTATCCTCAGGATTTAACCAAGATGGGCAAGGGGACGGGAGGGGAATTTTCCTTTTAAATTGGTTGATGACAAGACCTAGTTTCCTGGGAGTCTTGTCACTAATTAGCCCTTGGGGACATGAGTCTTTTTGCCACCATTGTTAAAGTCTTACCCATTGCTGACTTAAGGACTGCAGCGGAGATGAGCCACGGGTCAATCTGCACAAGCTGGGCCAGCTCTAAGGAAGCAAGGTGGTTGGGGAGGGAGTAGGTGGTCTGTGAATGGGCTGTTGAACACTTGGGATAGGACTGGTGCAACTGAGGAGCTGAGTTTTTAATTTTACTTAATTTCAGTTAATTTAAATAGTCCTGTGTGGCTAGTGGCTTCTGTGTTGGACAGCGCAGCCCGGGGTAGTGGTTACAGTGTGGCCTTCAGAATCTTGATTCAGATCCCAGCTCTGCGGCCTACCTATTGTGTGACCGTGGCCACATTTCTTAACCTTGTAAGGTTGTTTGGAGAATTGTCATCGTGTTAAGGGTTTAGAGCAGTGCCTGGGAAGAAGTAAGAAGTGTGTGTTTAATTACTGTTGGCTTATTATGTTTATTCGGTATTTTGAGTAGAATGGTGTTAGAGTTCATGTAGAATTTGAAACTTTACTGTTCCTTTGTTTTTGTTTTGAGCCACGCCACACGGCTTGCAGGATCTTAGTTCCCCAACCAGGGATTGAACCTGCACCCCAGTGGTGAAAGCGCCGAGTCCTAACCACTGGACCACCAGGGAATTCCCATCTACTGTTTTTGTTTTTTTTTTTAACTTTTATGTTTTCTTGCTTTTTTTTTTTGCTCCAGGTTGCTGCAGCAACTGGCCACACAGTAGTGTTGGTGGACCAAACAGAGGACATCCTGGCAAAATCTAGAAAGGGAATTGAAGAAAGCCTTCGGAAAGTGGCCAAGAAGAAGTTTGCAGAAAACCCCAAGGTAATTTCTTGTCGTCCATGTCCTCAAGACCAGTCCTCTGACCACTTCACATTTGTAAGGGTGTTCTCGCCTTTGCTTGCTTTTTCAATTTGTTTGAATTGAAACCTTAGGCCAGTATAATAGGCCTAACTTTAGGCCAGTATAATAACATAATCACTAAATAGTCCATGAGAAATATTGGGGTTAAATAAAATTATTTTACCTGTTTCTTTTCGCTTGTTAAAATGCAACCAGTAGACATTTTAAATCACCTATCGTCTTGCGTTATATTTCTGTTGAACGGCTCTGAGAGTTGTTTTAAATCACCTGTCGTCTTGCGTTATATTTCTGTTGAACGGCTCTGAGAGTTGTTTATTTCCTGATGACTTTGGATGCCTTTAGCTGATTGTGACCATTTTGAATCCTCGTGGGCAAATTACATTTTGAAGTAAAATGGCAGCTGATAGGGGCACTGTCTGCTTCTGCCCTAACCGAGGTCTCTTTGTGGAAACCTGGAGGCACAGATGAGGAAAAGACAGGACTGTGAGCTCTTTTAGAGCAGAGACTGTGTCTGGCGTGCTTTTGGACCACCTGTTGCCGGCACGTGATGGGCGATCATTATTTGATGAGCGACTGCTGAGTTCAGCTTTCTTACTCCTCGCTCCTGCCCTTACTGGGCTCTTCCCTGCCTCCTACTAGAGGGATATAGTCAGCACCGCCTCTCAGACTCATGGATGGGGCTGAGCTCAGCCTTTACCCTTTTCTGGAAGACAAATTACAGGCTTCCAAGAAGCCCGTCATGGAACAGTACATGGCTGGCTGGCTGTTCACTCGGAACAGATAGAACAGGCCAACACAGGTGCTGTGAACAAACAGTTTAGTGACTGGAGCAGAGCTGACTAAGAGCTTGAAAGATTATGACTGACACACGACAGTGTGCTGACCAGCAGTTGGGATTGTGCACAGGCTGATTCTTGCCCTGGTGTCCAGAAGTATATTGAGATGCTGTCTGCCGTAAGAAGAAACGCAGGGAGTTTTATTTCTCAGAATTTCAGGACACATTCAGGTTGTGTCTGGGGTATCCTCGCCCTCCTCTCTCCTCTCGCCTTAGCAGCAAGTCACACACCATTTTCTAGTGAGCCCAGTGACTGTTCTCTTCTTACTCCACTGCATTAGGCTGGCGATGAGTTCATGGAGAAGACCCTGAGCAGCATATTGACCAGCATGGACGCAGCATCCGTGGTCCACAGCACAGACCTGGTGGTGGAGGCCATCGTAGAGAATCTGAGGGTGAAGAGCGAGCTCTTCAAGAGGCTGGACAAGTTTGCTGCCGAGTACGTGATCTCTGGGAGATCTTGTAGGGTCTGGGGGCTTCCTCCTGGGCGCTTGGGCTTTTCTCCTGGGAAGGAGTCTTCTG
Organism: Monodon monoceros; assembly: GCF_005190385.1. NCBI lineage: Eukaryota > Metazoa > Chordata > Mammalia > Artiodactyla > Monodontidae > Monodon > Monodon monoceros. The sequence continues at coordinate 105,744,633 of NW_021703777.1, forward strand.
ACACTAAGACTTTTTATTACCCTACAGCTGTTTCCAGAAGAGCTGACACTGTTTCCTTTGTTCTCCATCCTCCACCCCCAGTTTGCTTCCCGAGGCTTGGGCTGCCCTGATCTGATCCTTGTCCCCAAATTAGGGTGGAATTTGCCATGTGAAATGGAGGGCCCATCCAGGGACAGGCCTTCATCTCTTGCAGCGTCTTTGTCTTGGACCCTCCCAGGCCAGAGGATGGAGGCACTCGGACATGTCCTTAAATGTCTGCTGAGCAACCTCAGAGCAGTTTGGTGTGTCCCCTCTTTTGGGTGGAACCAACAGAATGATGTAATTGAAGGGAATGCTTCTCTGTCTACACAGTTTTCTAGGACCCTCCTGCTTTGAGCTTTCTGTGGGTTAAATCACAACACTCTTGGGAGCCTTTAAGGAGCACTGAGTTCTTACCCAGCTTCCTGGCAAAGGGTGGGAGAGGAGAGCCAGCCTCATGCAGGTCAGGCACAGGGCCGCCGGGCTCAGGACTGTCTGTGCAGTGTCAGCAAGCTGTGCACATGTGCAGCTCTAGTTCTGCGTGTGGCTCTTGGTGATACTGACACCTGATGTATTCATTCATGCTCTTCTTGTGGTTTGCCTGGCCACGCTTCACCCTTCTTGGTTGGGACTCAAAGTCAAATAAGATTATATGACAACAGTAATTCTTAGGCAGCCACCAGTGAGCACCGGCTAAAGAGAAACACTTGCATACCAGGCTGCTGGGTTGTCAGCCCTTAGAGCTCTATGGTCTGGTGGCCGGAGAGGCCCTGTCCTGACAAAGAGAAGAGGCCTGTGTTTCTGTCACCTGTGTGTCACTCTGCTGACCAGCATGCTCATGTGCTTTACACGGGCATTTAGGGGCTGCAGCACCATCTACAGAGACAGAAGGCTGTCTTGGTAGGGGCGTTGACTCCCAAGTCAGCGGGGAGCCCTCCGAGTCAGTAAAACACACACCCCCAGAAAAGGGAGTATTGTCAAGCAGTTTGGTCTTTATTGGAACGTTGGTCATTCCCTCGTGACAGTGACGGGTCTGACTGCCCTCTTTTGTCAGCGTCGAGTAAGGGAAGGACTGTTAGGGGAAAGTCAGGTGGCCTGGGGCCTGGCGCCAGGCCCCCCCCCCACTTCCCTCTCTGACCTTGGACAGTCATGAACGCCTTCTGGCCCTCAGTTTTATCATCTGTAATTTGAGTTCAGGAGTTAGGGGTAAATAATTTCCAAGACCTTCCCAGTTCTAACTCTAAGACTAGTTGCCCTGTCCGTGAAATAGGGGTAGTGGTACCTATTGCACAGGGTTGTTTGGGAAACTCGTGTAACTCAGCTCACATTTCCGGAGAGCTACTGTATGTCAGGCACTATACTAGCCTCTTTCACCTAAGTTTATGTCATAAAACAGATGTGACACGTGACAGGACCCGTAGTAGGCACGCCGTAGATGTGACTTTGCTTCTGGCCCCAGCCATCCTTCTCCACACTCTCGTCTTCATTTTAGATCACCGCCTTTATTGAATGTTTGCTGAATTGTTGTTGCTGTGTTTTTTTTAATTGATAAAACAGCTTGATTGAGATACTTTACTGCTTAGTTTTGCAGCTAGATCCTTATAATGGGAGACGAAAATATATTCTAGTGATAAAGATCCACTTGGAAGCCCTGATAAAACAGTTGCATCCTGGAAGAGAGCACAAATTCCCTAGCTGCAGTATAAGACATGCAGATGAAAAGCTTCCTTAGGGCCCATGGCCCACCCCAGCTGAGTCCTGGCTCCCCCCTTTTGACAAAGCATGGGCTCTCCTCCACCACAGTCCACCACCCCCTCTAGTCTTCTTCACACCTGGGGGTGTTGCCAGTGACCATCATGCTTGTGCTTTTGACTTTCTGTTAGTGCATTTAAGAGGAAAGTTTTTTGGTACGTGAATATCAGAAAGGGAAAAACAAAAGATGGTCCTAGAGAGTCAAGTGTTTCAAGGAAAATGTGAGAGTGTGCTTTTTTGTGGAAGATAATATGTACATACATCATGTTTGTGTTGAAGGAAGGTAGTGTGAGACACTGTTAGTAGCAGAGCCAGCCTGGCCGATTGGGAGAGGTGGCGGTGGAGGTCTGTCGGCAGGAGACATCTTTCTCCTTCTGGTAATATGTGTGCTGGGAATGTCCTGGGTTGGAGACACTCGGCACCGGGCCCTGATGTAGTCTTCCTTCTGTATCTGTCGGGGTTGGTTCCAGGACCCCCTGGGAATACGAAAATCTGAGGATGCTCGAGTCCCTTACATAAAGTGGTATAGTATTTGCGTGTAATCTACACAATCCCCCAAATACTTTAAATCATCTCTAGATTACTTATAATATCTGATACAATGTAAATGCTATGTAGACTTCCCTGGCAGTCCAGTGGTTAAGACTTTGCCTTCCAGTGCAGGGGGTGCAGGTTCGATCCCTGGTCGGGGAGCTAAGATCCCACATGCCTCGCGGACCAAAAAAAACCAAAACACATGAACAGCAGAAGCAGTATTATAATAAATTCAGTAAAGACTTTTTAAAAAATGGTCCACATCAATGTAAATGCTATGTAAATCACAAGCAAGTCCAAGTTTTGCTTTTTGGAATTTTTTTTTTGGAATATTTTTGATCCGGGTTGGCGGAACCTGTGGATCCTGAGGGCCGACTGTAACTTCATTGTTTGACGAAACGTGCTCTCCAGTCAGTGTGCCTTTGTTTCCCCTTTTTGCAGATGAGTTGCCCTTCAAATGTCCTATAAAAAGATACCACACCCATCAAAGATGAGTGTGTAACCCTCACCTTTGAGATAGCCCTTTCTTTTCTTAAGGGTGGTGTGGAACCCCTGCTAGCACAGCCTTGGGTTGTGGAGACCCTGCTGGTGTGCTTCAGGGCATGTCAGCCACTCCTTGTTACTGCAGAGGGTCTCCTTGCCTTCTGTGATGGGGGATGGTTTATATTATGTGACAGGATAATTTATATTATTTTCCCCAGACCAAAAAGCAAGAAACTTTGAAAACTAGAATTTTAAACCTTAAAAAAAGTCTTTTTTTTTTTTTAAAACGACAAGCCCCTCCAGCTGGCCTTTAAGTTGGCCAACTTAGAAGTTGTTTGAGAAAGGTCAGTGTTCTTGTGCTGTAAAAGTGAAATGCTGTTTATGTCAGAGAGTGTTCTGCCTTTGCTTTCCTCTAAGAGTTTTATAGTGTCCAGTCTTACATTTAGGTCTTTAATCCATTTTGAGTTTATTTTTGTGTATGGTGTTAGGGTGTATTCTAATTTCATTGTTTTGGTTTTTATTTGCAGTCATTTTTGTGTGCTTTTATTTTTTTTTTAATGGACTAGATTGAGAATCTGCTTTATTTTTTTTGTGGTTTTTTTTTATACAGCAGCTTCTTATCTATTTTTTTAATAGCATCTTGCTTTATATTGATTTTCTTTATAATTTTCTTTTATTTAATTTTATTTATTTTTATACAGCAGGTTCTTATTAGTCATCCATTTTATACACATCAGTGTATACATGTCAATCCCAATCTCCCAATTCATCACACCACCACCCCCACCCCACCACCCCCACCACTTTCCCCCCTTGGTGTCCATACATTTGTTCTGTACATCTGTGTCTCTATATCTGTCTTGCAAACCGGTTCATCTGTACCATTTTTCTAGATTCCACATATATGTGTTAATACACGATATTTGTTTTTCTCTTTCTGACTTACTTCACTCTGTGTGACAGTCTCTAGGTCCGTCCGCGTCTCTACAGATGACCCAGTTTCATTCCTTTTTACGGCTGAGTAATATTCCATTGTATGTACCACATCTTCTTTATCCATTTGTCTGTCGATGGGCATTTAGGTTGCTTCCATGACTTGGCTATTGTAAATAGTGCTGCAGTGAACATTGGGGTGCATGTGTCTTTTTGAATTATGGTTTTCTCTGGGTATATATATGCCCAGTAGTGGGATTGCTGGGGTGTGGTCTAATTTCATTCTTTTACATGTAGCTGTCCGGTTTTCCCAGCACCACTTATTAAAGAGACTGTCTTTTCTCCGCTGTATATTCTTGCATCCTTTGTCATAGATTACGTGACCACAGATACATGAGTTTATCTCTGGACTTTCTATCCTGTTCCATTGATCTATAAATCACAGCAAGATCTTTTTCAGTCCACCTACTAGAGTAATGAAAATTAAAACGAAAATAAACAAATGGGACCTGATGAAACTTAAAAGCTTTTACACAGCAAAGGAAACTGTAAACAAAATGAAAAGACAACCCTCAGAATGGGAAAAAATATTTGCAAATGAAGCAACTGACAAGGGATTAATCTCCAAAATATACAAGCAGCTCATTCAGCTCAATATCAAAAAAATACCAACCCAGTCAAAAAATGGGTGGAAGATCTAAGTAGACATTTCTCCAGAGAAGACATACAGATGGTTAAAAAGCGCATGAAAAGATGCTCAACATCACTAATTATTGGAGAATTGCACATCAAAACTACAATGAGGTATCACCGCACACGGGTCAGAATGACCATCGTCAAAAAAATCCACAAACAATAAATGCTCAAGAGGGTGTGGGGAAAAGGGAACCCTCCTACATTGCTGGTGGGAATGTACACTGGTACAGCCACTATGGAGAACAGTATGGAGGTTCCTTAAAAAACTAAAAATAGAGCTACCATATGATCCAGCAATCCCACTCCTGGCCATATATCCAGAGAAAACCTTAATTCAAAAAGATATATGCACCCCAATGTTCATTGCAGCACTATTCACAATAGCCAACACATGGAAGCAACCTGAATGCCCATCAACAGAGGGAATGGATAAAGAAGATGTGGTTCATATATACAATGGAATATTAGTCAGCCATAAAAAAGGATGAAATAATGCCATTTGCAACAACATGGATGGACCTAGAGATTGTCATACTGAGTGAAGTCAGACAGAGAAAGACAAATATGATATCACTTATATGTAGAATCTAAAAAAAGGCTACAAATGAACTTATCTACAAAACAGAAATAGAGTTACAGATGTCGAAAATACACTTATGGTTATGGGGTGGGGGAGTAAGGGGCAGGGAGGGATAAATTGGAAGATTGGGACTGACACATACACACTGCTATATATAAAATAGAAAACTAATAAGGACCTACTGTGTAGCACTGGGAACTCTACTCAATACTCTGTAATGGCCTATATGGGAAAAGAATCTAAAAAAGAGTGGGTATACATATATGTATGACTGATTTACTTTGCTGTGCACCTGAAACTAACACAACATTGTAAATCAACTATACCCCAACAAAAATTAAAAAAAAAAAAAGTGAAGTGCTTTCCTGGGCTGAGCACACGAAGGGTCCTCTTTCAGCCTCTGGTAGCCACCACCTAGCACACCAGCTGCTTTCACCTCTTCTCTCCTCTTCCCAAATTACTAGTTTCTTCTCCCTTCCCTTCTCCTTCCCACTTGCCCCTGATTTCAGGCAGATTGTAGTATTGCCTTTTGAGCAAGCAGGAACCCCCAATCTGGTCGTAAGGAACCACTCCCCTTCCTGCGCTGTGACTAGGCCCTTGTGGTTGTAGTTAGCATTAGGCCATTTAGTGTACGTTTATCCACGAGGTGGTGCTGTAGGAAAGCTCGTAAGCCTTGCCTGTCTCTTTAAATATTTGCCTGTCCTGCCTTTGGCACCCCACTTTACTGAGGTCTTAAAAAATTAAATTGGGTTTAAGTCAGTATGGATTTTTTAAATTAATAATTTAATATTTTATATACTCAAAAGAATATGGTACTGCTTTTTTAAGGAGATTTTATAATAATAAGAATGCCTTGAACTACATTTATGATGTGTATACGTGTATCCTTCCTTCCCCAAGTCTACTAGTATAACCATAAAACTTCTTTTGGACCATGTTGTTTTTTTTCTGTTTTCATTTGAATTCCCAGTCAATGGAAAAGTAAAGCTTTTCACTTGAGGGGAAAAGATTGTAGTTCATGTTTATGTCAGATGTTTCTTGTTAAGGATTCAGGTGTTTCTTCACAGTTTTTTGCTTCTTTTGAGTGTCTGTGATGCATCCTGTTTTTCCTTAGTCTTTGTTCACTTGGAGTTTCATCTTGTGACTGACGTTGTTGCCTCCTTTTGTTTCTCACATACTGTGTGAATTAAATAATGCAAGTAGCCAGGAGAATTTTTGCTCCCTAAAATTAAGGAAGGTTTGGTAAAGAATACGTAAGCTTTTGGAACAGGTAACTTTTGAATTTAAAATTTCAAAATTTAAATGAAACAGGTCACTTGATTTCAGCCTCTTGTGTGAAGCTGTGTCTTTTCCCTGATTTCCTCTAGGGTCAGGAAAGGACAGGACCTGGGCAGTAAGCAGTCACCTTGTGTGTTGCACCTGAGAGGAGTCCTGACTGTTTCCAAAGATGGGACTCATTTCAATACTCTACTGTCTTTCTCTCCACAGACACACAATCTTTGCCAGCAACACTTCCTCTTTGCAGATCACAAGCATAGCCAATGCCACCACCAGACAGGACCGATTTGCCGGGCTCCATTTCTTCAACCCAGTGCCCCTGATGAAACTTGTGGAGGTCAGTGGGTGTCTACTTGTGCGTGCGTGCTTTTGCTCTGCCAGCCCTCAGCCCTGCTTCTGTGAGTCGCATCCTCCCTGCCACTGGGGATTGCACTGGATAGATTTTAGTGGCAGGGTGGAGGGTTGTCCTTGTGCTTGGGTTTCTCTGGCCAGACTCTCCTTTCAGAGCCAAAGGAAGAAACAGCACCTAATATCTAGGAAGGCCCCTGTGCTTTGTTTCTTTGCAGCCCTGTGTTCTGACCAGTGATGTCCAGGAGGGCTGTTAAGTTTGTGGAATGTCACTTACTTGTCTGTGCCGTAGCTGATAGGTAGTGTAGAGAGAGGCATCAGACCGGGAAGGCAGCACTGAAGACCACTAGCTTGATGAGACCACGGAGGGGAGAGCCACCCATGTTCATATTGTCTTGTCCAGGTCAGTGTGTCTAGGCTGGATGTGGAATTCTATTAGAAGCTTGGTTTCCCACAGGAGCCGCTGTAATATGCCCTGACCGCTGTTCCCGGGGTGAATTCAGCTCCAGATAACGGGGCCTTGATATTGTCACCAGGGGAGGCACAGCTCCCATGTGTTATAATCAGACCTATTAAAGCAGCTAGTGGGAGGCAGCCGCGTAGCACAGGGAGATCAGCTCGGTGCTTTGTGACCACCTAGAGGCGTGGGATAGGGAGGGTGGGGGGGAGGGAGACGCAAGAGGGAGGGGATATGGGGATATATGTATATGTAAAGCTGATTCACTTTGTTATACAGCAGAAACTAGCACACCATTGTAAAGCAATTATACTCCAATAAAGGTGTTGAAAAAAAATTAAAAAGCAGCTTCCAGTAGCCTTGAACCTCCCGACCTCAAACCTGGGAGGTGGAGGAAAGTGGCCAGGGAGGGCTGCCAGCGATCCTGTTTGGGCTGCTCCTGCTTGCTTGCTTGGAGTCTTAGGTACCAGGGAGGTGGAGTCACTGTAGATAATTTGCACCTGAAATGTGGCAACTTGCCGTTAATAGGGGGGCTCATTACAGGATCTGAGGAGCAGCTGCTATTAAAGTAGCATTTGTGCTGAGGCTGTGGAGTTACTGCCATGCGCGAAGCGTGGGGCTGTGGATCCAGGCAGGCCTCCGGAGACTGGCCCGGGCTCCCTGGGCACGCGGCGGGGTCTTTTTCTCCACTGCTGCCTTCTCGTCCAGGCCCCTTCCCCTCCCGTGTCCCCTCCCCCCGCAACATAAGCATTAGCATCTAGTTTAAGGGTGACTACGTTTTCTTACAGTTCTCTTTCAAGGACGACTCTGACCCATTTTGCAATAGGAATTATCTGTTCCACTAACATTGCTTCTTATTTTCTTCCAATTTACTGCCAACCCCTAAGGCTGTTTTTGAAGAAGTTAAGGAATGAAAGGGAGGGGCACAGGGAATTAGAAGAAACAGCATTTCTCCTTATACAAAAAAGAGCAAGGAAGTGGAATGGAATTTTCAGCATTTCAGTACTTAGGGACTAATTACTTTTTTGGTTACCATATCATGCACATAATGTGTTTCGAAGATACAGACAAATTTTGTAGATTTATTTCAAACTCTAATACTGTCTTCAACTGCATTTATCTGATAATGTCCATCTGTGTCTTTGGAAATATGGCACCTTGATTGTTAACAGTTAATGCTCGGCAAGTGTTAACATTTTCTAGAAAGTGTTTTCCAAAAATGCTCTTCTTTATGCAACTTTTATTCTTTAACTTGAGCATTCATGTATGTGTTGCTGGTGGTAAGCACCACAATGAACCATAAGTTGAGTGGCTCTTCTTTCCTTGGGGCTGGGCTCAATTTATGTGTGTATATGTATATTTTTTCAGACCCTGTGTTGGAACAGAATATATGTAGCACATTGCTATTTGTTGAACGAATGAGTAAATATGCATCCTTCCTATTAAAAAAACAAAACAAAACTATATTATTGACTCCTTTAAGCCAACAGATTATTTTTTTAAACTCCATAATTAGCAGGGCTTGTCCTAGCTCAATCTATACGGTTCTGATGGAGGTGGTTTTATACCTCCTCTTGAATAATTCTCCTGTAGCTGTTTGATTTGTGATGCCTGCAGAGCAGTTTCTGGCCCATTTCATCCCATTCCTCAACCCCATCTTCATGGTGCTTTTTTCTGTTTCCACTCATTTACTTCCCTTAGTGCCATAACGTAGTCCCACACCCCAAGCTGTGATCACATTGAAACATGAATGATAATGATTCTCTTCATTTATATAGAGCTTTTCATCCTGCACAGACACTAGCTCATTACACCATATAGCCCTCTTAAAAGAGGGAGGATGTGTCAAATGTCATCATCCCAATTTCATATAAGAAAGGTGAGGCACAGAGGGTTGATTTGACTTGCCTAGGCTCATATAAAGGGTCTGATGTAGAAGCCAAGCCTGTTTGCTTTGACTCTGGTTGAAGTCCCTTAACTGGCATTTAAATTGTATATTTAATTTATATATTTTTTTAAGTTTAAATTCATCTGGGTCTCTCTCCATTTGCTGAAATCTAATTGCTGACAACGCCTGAGAGTTGACTGCCAGGTGTAACCCTTGGTGCTGACTTCGGTAGAGCCCAGCAGCCACTGTGAGGAGGGTAGCAGTCATACTCTGGCAGTGCACCTCATAGAGAAGGTCAGGAGGACCGCTAGGGGCCTTCCTGAGGCGCCTGGCAGGTGGCAGGCCCCAGCCATTGGCTGGTGTTTGCTGGTTATGAAAGCCTTCCTCTGGGATGAGCCTGTCCTGAGGCAAAGGGAGCTGTTGGGCTTTGGGGCATCTGTGTGGGAGAGGGCGCAGTAATGGGGGATTACTCATCTCAGAGTCCACAGGACCTGGGTGACCTGAGTGCACCTCTGTTTTCTTGAGGCTCCTTCTCATCTGTATGCTAAGAGAAGGTGTGACTTCATGCAGAGTACTTTAAGGGCAGTTGTTACACTCTAGTAGACTTCCAGTTACCTCCCTGAAATAATTAACAGTAGCAAGTAAAACGCTAATAAAAGCCAGCATTTACTGAGCACTTCAGCCCTCGTAGGAGCTGCCCTTAATGCTTTACTTCCTAATCTAATTCCATTCTCATCTTAACTCCTTGAGGTAGGTAGAGTGATTTCAATGTCATTTCAATTTCAAGAAACATTCCCAGGGTCACAGAGCCAGTAAGTGGTGTGATTGGTATTTGAACCCAGGTCTGTCTCAGTGACAAAACCTGTAGAACTCTCCTGCACACACACACACACACACACACACACACACACACACACACACGTATGGTTTTTTTAAAAATATATTTATTTATTATTTTTGGCTGCGTTGGGTCTTCATTGCTGTGCGCGGGCTTTCTCTAGTTGTGGCGAGCAGGGGCTACTCTTCGTTGCGGTGTGCGGGCTTCTCATTGCGGTGGCTTCTCTTGTTGCGGAGCACGGGCTCTAGGCCCGTGGGCTTCAGCAGTTGCAGCACGCGGGCTCAGTCGTTGTGGCTTACGGGCTCTAGAGTGCAGGCTCAGTAGTTGTGGCGCACGGTCTTAATTGCTCTGTGGCATGTGGGATCTTCCCAGACCAGGGCTCGAACCCATGTCCCCTACATTGGCAGGCGATTCTTAACCACTGCACCACCAGGGAAGTCCCCACATTTATATTTTAAGCCTTGATTTTGTGTGTTCTGCTGTAGTCCACTATCTCAAAGTGGACGTTTTGTTTCTGGCTTGAAATCCTAATCTGAAACTGAAATTATTTTTGCCACCTGTGTGGCAATATTTGATCAGTGCTTCCTTGAACTGTTCTGTTGAGATTGTTTGCTGATGTTCTGATTATAACTCTTCTCTGCTTTACGTTTCCAGGTCATTAAAACACCAATGACCAGCCAGAAGACCTTTGAATCTCTGGTAGACTTCAGCAAAACGCTGGGAAAGCATCCTGTTGCTTGCAAGGTAGAGTATGGATAGCTTGGTAAAGGTGGGGGGGGGGTGACTTTTCTCAGAACCTGACTTATTCCAGGTAGTATTCTTCCATAGTAGGATGATGTGGGACGTGGGCCACTTTTGCTGCAGGCCTGTCCGCAGGCTGTAAAGAGCAAGTTGCATTTAGCCATGCTCCTAAGCCGTGCTCCAGGCCATCAGGTGGATAGTCTGCGATCCAAATGGAGCCACAGCTTCAGCTAAATCGAAAACTTGGATTTCTCTCTGGGTCTTGACTTTTGTCTCTTGATGAGTGGTTGTGTTTCCATCAGTGGTTTTTGTTACCCCATCAGCTTCAGCTTCTTCTGGGCCCTGAGGAACCAGAACCCTGTGTGTCAGGCACAGCCTGGTGGCACATGAATCCCGAACAGAAAACTGGGGCTTCCCTTTTGGAAAGAACACTGCAGGTGATTAGGGAAATGGTGTGAGAGAGGTAGAGCCCACCTCAACCAAGGTAGCAGAAAATGAAGCTGTTTCTCAGTGGAATGTTGCGTATGATTTTGTTTGTGTTGTTTTGTTTTTCAGTAAGAAGTGTGGTGGGTGGAAAGCTTGCCTCCGGCCTTTTTCCCCTTTCTTGAGATACCTGGTATTATATGTAAAATTATCCCCAGGTGCTGTCACCTACTTTGTTTTGATTACCTTCAGTCTCTCCATTTGCTGTAGTTCCTCTTTAGTTCCCCGCAGATTTAGGGACTGCACTTCTTCATGACTTGGCTGTTTTTCTGAAAGGACAATTGTGTCACAGAATTCCATTACAAATTTTTATAAATATGTTATCTACTTTTTTGACCATAATCATTTTATTTAAAAAAATTATTTTTAAACAATTTTAAAAGGTTACTTTCCATTTACAGTTACTACAAAATATTGGCTATATTCCCCGTATTGTACAATACATCCTTGAGCCTACCTGATACCCAGTAGTTTGTATCTCCCATTCTCCCACCTCTGTATTTCCCTGTCTCCACCCCATGGTAACCACTAGTTTGTTCTCTATTACTGTGAGTCTGCTTCTTTTTTGTTCTATTTACCAGTTTGTTGTATTTTTTAGATTCCACATATAAGTGATATCATACAGTATTTGTCTTTCTCTGTCTGACTTCACGTAGCATAATGCCCTCCAAGTCCATCCATGTTGCTGCAAATGGCAAAATTTCATTGTTTTTTATGGCTGAGCAGTATTGCATTGTATATATATCATGTCTGCTTAAGCTAGTTGTCTGTTGATGGGCACTTGGGTTGTTTCCATGTCATGGTTATTGTAAATAGTGCTGCTCTGAATATTGGGGTGCATGTATCTTTTTGAAGTAGTGTTTTTGTTTTTTCGGATATATATCCAGGAGTGGAATTGCTGGTTGACTGTAATCTTTTAAATACCATTGTGGTTCTTCTCATACCATAGTTTTGCTTTCTAAAATAGTCTCAAGTTTGAACTCAAACTTCAAATATTTTATTAACCCATGAAAACTCAAATTGTTCATGAATCATCTGAATCAGTCATCTGTCGATGTGGACCCCAATAGTCTTCCACATGCCAGTCCCCCCAGTGGAGGTCTGTAGTGTTATATTAGGGAATCTCATTTTTTAACACTCATTTTTTTGGTTTAGTTTTATGGTTTTAAATATTTTGGATTAAAAAAAAAATCACATTAATAACCAGAGGGTATGGTTGCACTTTTTCTTACCAGTTGATGCTTTGTTTGTGGCAGAAAGTAGTCATAATGTTAGAAAGGGCATCAGCTTGCAGCAGATCAAAAGCCAGGTATGAAAATGGAGGTGCGGGAACAAGCCAGGGATGGTCTTCAGCAGCACAGTCATTAATTCATGGAGAGTGATGATTCGTTCTTCCATCAGACTGGCCATGGCAGATGCAGGCCTGGCAACTCTGGTCTCATAAAATTGCCCTTGTTACACCTCTTTTTAGGTGATACCTTAGGGCTTTTGGGGAGTCTCTCAGGGTCAGTTATTCAAGCTCTTGCTGAGGCACCCAGACGGCAGAGGGCAATCACATAGAACAAGGGTCAGCAAACTTTTCTGTCAAGGGCCAGATAGTAATATTTTAGGGCTTATGGTCTCTGTTGCAACTACTCGATTCTGCTGCATGGACCTTACCAGCAGAGAAGTGTGGCTGTGTTCCACTAAAGCTTTATTTACAACTGGATTTGGCCTGCAGGATTGTAGCTTACCAACACCCGACACAGAAGAATGGCATGAACGTGCCTGAAATGTGTCTTTCTTCCTAGTAAGACTTCACAGGGAAAGTGTGGTGTGAAAAGGTTAAGGCCATGGACTCTGGAGCCAGCCTGCCTGGGTTCACATCCTGGCTTTGGCACTTACTAGATGTGTAACCTTGGGCAAGTCACTTAACCTCTCTGTGCCTCAGTATCCTCTACCTCACGTAGAGGTAGTAATAGTACTTGTCTCACAGGGTTATTATGAGGAATAAACGAATTAATATTTGTAAAGTACTTAGAACAAACAATACCTGGTATATAATAAATACAGTAAAGTATATTTAATAAATATATGTGTATGAAAAATGTAAGGTGTGTGATTATATAAAATTAAACTGCTTAATTAAAGGACTGTGTCTCTTTACATTCTACCAATATTGAGAGTATCACTCTGCATCCTCAAGCATTGAATATTATAATGGGGAAAAAACCTCTTGCCAGTAATCTTACTGGCAACATGCTATTTTGTTCTAATGAATATTTCTTTAAATATTTTGTGAGTTTTAGCATGTTTTCCTTATTGAGTTCTATGAGCTCTTTATGTAAATGATTTTAAAACTCCATATATTATATATGGAGAAAATATTTTTCCCAGGCTGCTTTCTGATTTCTAACCTTGTATATGGTGTGCTTCATGTATTCAGGTACCTTACCCCATCCTGAATTTCTACAATAAACTTTTTGAAGTTGAAAAGCATTTTTGCCCTAGTTATTTAAAAAAAATTTTTTTATTAGAGTATAGTTGATTTACAATGTTTCATTAGTTTCCGCTGTACAGCAAAGTGTACCAGTTATACTATATCCACTTTTTTAGATTCTTTTCCCATATAGGTCATTACAGAGTATTGAGAAGAGTTCCCTGTGCTATACAGTAGGTCCTTATTAATTACGTATTTTATATATAGTAGTGTGTATTTGTCAGTCCCAGTCTCCCAATTTATCACCCCCCCCCAACTTTCCCCCGGTAACCATAAGTTTGTTTTCTACACTTGTGACTATTTCTGTTTTGTAAATAAGTTCATTTGTACCACTTTTTTAGATTTCACATATAAACGATATCATGATATTTGTCTTTCTCTGTCTGATGTATTTCTCTCGGTATGAGATTCTCTAGGTCCATCCATGGTGCTGCAAATGGCATTATTCCTTTCTTTTTTTCTAGCTGAGTAATATCCCATTGTATATATGTACCACATCTTCTTTATCCATTCATCCGTCGATGGACATTTAAGTGCTTCCATGCCCTAGTTATTAAATCAACATGGTTATATTAATATAGTCTTGGTTAAACTGATAAAGCTCTTTTGTGCATCTCTGTATTCCTGGGAGATGAGGTAGGCGTGGTTTCAGCTTGTCCAGAGTGAAAGGAGCTACAAATCCTGTGGCTACGGTGTGCAGTCTGGTGAGTTGGAAGAGTAATGCAGGAGGCTGGGCGTCTTTAATTCAGATGTTTATGGAGTGTCCAGTGTGTGCTTGAAACAGGACACAAGGCCTGGGGCCAGGGTGCAGATTTCTTCCTGCAGGAGGATCACAGCCTTTTGTTAAAAGAGCGGGCTCCATTTACTTAGTGGAAATCAACTTCACATAAATACCACCAAAAAGTTAACCAACCCAGCCTGCCCCACAAGCTTCCAAAAGAGATCAGTAGGTAGAATCCAGACACCATACTAGGCCTCCAGGAGAGATGGTTAAGCATTTTAATGAGGGGGGAAATGAAGAAGGGATGTGCAGTACAAGGAGTCATCAGGGTAGAGAGTCTTCGGCAGTGAGCTGTGAAAGGCCATCGATCTGTTAGCATCTGCTTGTTTGCCCCGGCACCTGTCCCCAGCTCCACCATCCTGTGCTGTGCGCTGGAGCCTGAGAAAATCCTGAGCAGCCGGGAGGTCGTGCTCCTACGAGGAGTGTTCAAGATGGACTGTTACTTTTTCTAGGCTCCTGAAAGGGATGTGGGAGAGAAGAGGAGTAAAAGGACTACCATTTGAGGGGAGGGCTGTATGCACAGCATTTTATGTGTTCTGATTTATCTTCACAACCTGTGAGGTGGAAGTTACTATTCCCATTTCACAGATGATGAAACTGAGATTCAGAATGATGCAAGGTCAGAGAATATTAGAATTCGAGCCCACATCTGCCTGCCCCCAAAGCCATGCTCTTTCTAGTGACCCCTCTGCCTTATCTGCCTTTATTTCAGGGTCCGTGCAGTAGGGGCTTATGGGGTACTATAATTGTTGGATAAATTGTCATGTGAGATAGAAGTGAGACTGTCTTGGTACCTTAAAACACTTTGAAAATGTATAGCTTGATAAATGTGGGTAACAGTCCAGGGTGAGAAGGAGTGATCTGGTGACTTTACAAAAGATAAAGTTCATGGAAAATTCATTTGTCTACTGTTTTTCTCTCTCCTCTGACAGGATACTCCTGGGTTTATTGTGAACCGTCTCCTGGTGCCATACCTCATGGAAGCAGTCAGGCTGTATGAACGAGGTAGCTGTCCCGACCCAGGCTGGGTGCAGCGAGTCTGGGAGTTCTCCCGCAGGGTCTGTGGGAAGGGATGGGCCATGAGGCGTAGGGGAGGAGCTTCTGTTTTCTGGCTCTGTGGATCAGCCTGACCCTGGGCCCCCATGCCTCTGTCACTGTGCTCCCAGGCCCCCCTGGATTCCCTCTGAGGTGGCTCTGGGACAGCCCCCCCACTACAGTCCCAGCCAGAGCAATCATAGGCCAACACGGATTTATATCCTGGATCTCTGGTTAAAGGGTTTATTGCTTAAAATAATCATGATGATGATGATGTAGATGTAAAAGTCACAGGGCTAGGAAACCTTTAAAATTCCCTAAGGTTCTAAAATTGAGACAGGAGAAGGGAAATGAGTAACAAGGCTGTTGTGTGACAAGGAATGTTTCTAACAGCCTCGTCCATCCTTACTGAGTGATGTTATGATGCATTTTTTTTTTTAACCTTAAGAATGGTCTGAAATGGTTTTTTCTCAATACTTTGTTGATTGACAAAGAATCATTTTCCCTGTTGCAGAAGTAGACTTGGGACATGGTCCAAGGTTATAAAATGTCATGTATCCTCCTGCCTACCTTACCTACCGCATTTCTGGAAAGGTAACTATCATGTCTGCTTCAAAGGCAAACAGGCCTTAATAGGACTGGATGAAAAGCAAGTGTAATTGTTTTCAATTACTTCATTTACAAATGCTTGCTCCTGAGAATGTCATTTTTGAAACAAAACATTTATACTAGCTCTTCCAGAGAGATGAAAGCATATTTTCTTCCTCAAAATCTGCTTTAAATATTAAAACTTTTCTCTGTGTTTTATGGAGGCATTTGCCTCACTTTTGCTCCAAGATCAAACCAACACTTCTGTGTTTATCTATCAACAAATATGCCTAATTACACCTCAAAGACAGCATGAAGCATTTTGCCCTACTTTGAAAGGCAGAGTTTTTTTTGTAATGTAATGTTTTAGAATATAGCATGTGGGTGATCCACCTCGTAATGGTGTCTTTCTCACTGAAACATGCTGTCACTTTGATATATTTTCAACTGAACCATGTATCTGGTTGTAAGTTGAAAGTCATTTTCTTATCTTCTACTTTCCTCTTACCAGCAGTGGTCCTTTTCTAAACAGATGGAATCCCTTTAACCTTCACCATCACTAGCCACCTGGGAGGTGAAATTCGGAGGGGAATCTGACCCCACAGGGGAAGTACTCTTACTTTGCCCTTGGCGGCGCCCTCAGTACCCTGGAGGTGCTGGGGGTCATGTCTGGCTGCTGTTTCCCAGGAAGCCACACTGTGGTCTGGACTCCTCACACCTCAGGCTTCTTACCATGTCCGTTCTGCCACCTCAAGGTTCTGCCCTCATTCAGCCAGCGCAGGGGGTGCTCACATGCACGCCTGCCACCCCGCCTCTGTTAGCCTGCTCTGAGTGGCTGGCGGAACTGCATCCGTTCTTCTTTGACACCTGAAGGCATTCTGGATTATCCTGTCTCGCTGCCATGTCTTTTCATTTGTCACTTTGGATTCCTCCCTGTCACCCCAGTCTCCCTGTGCCGGTCAGCCTGCCTTTAGTGAGGCTCCCCCAGGCAGCCAAGGATTTCCCGTTACCTTGTGTCTTTTCCAAACTGGTCTCCTCAAGTATTGTGTTGTCCAGGAGGGTGAGGAGACAGTGCGTGCAGTGCCGCGCCCCGCCCGCTGCCAGCAGAGTCAAGCCATGAAGGCAGTTCAGCCCAGCCTTTTCCGAACTCATTGTGGAGAATTTCTCTGGATGACACTGTCTTGGTCAGCTTGGGTTGCTATAAAAAATACAGCAATATAGATTGGGTGGCATATAAATGACAGAAATATAATTCTTACAGTTCTGGAGGCTAAAGTCCAAATTTAGGGTGCCAGCATGATTGGGTATCTGTGCAAGCCCTCTTCTGGTTGTAGACTGCCTCCCATGGCAGAGAGCAGAGAGAGGAAACAGGCTCTCTTATGACTCTGAGAAGAGCGCTGATCCCATTCATGGGAGCTCTACCCTTGTGACTCTTCTAATCCTAATTCCTACGAGACCCCACCTCCTTATACCATCGCATTGGGGGGTAGTATTTCAACATGAATTTTGGGTCCATTACAAACACTTTTGTAATTCCCGAGGTAAGTGTGCCACTCAGACAGGTTGGCAGAATGCTGCTTTGAGCGGTAGAGGGTCGTCAGAAGGATGTGTGGGGCATTAGAACAGAGAATCAGCTCTGTCGTTGTCCACTCGGGCCTCCTGGGCAGCTGAGCGTCTTTTCAGTGCACAGGCCCCCAGCAGCGCTTCGGTCAACTGCCTGTGGAGTCTAGCTGCGCTTCACCGCCCCCATCGCTGCTCTCTGGTGTTGGGAGCCTCCTTGCTTCTGTCGTGCCTTCCTCCCCAGTGCCCTGCAGCTTCTGTCCTCTCTCCTTCGTTGCTCTCATCATTCCCACTGTAACCGAGGCCTGATTGGTGGGCTCGGTCACCCTTGCCCCTGGGGGTCCGGGCTCTCTCTGCAGACCTTTGAGCAGGCTGGTGCCTGGAGCAGACAGCTGCCCCCGTCAGATGCCACTGTGACAGGGTCCACTCTGGCAGCGTGGTGGGGCTGCATGGTTAGCTCTTCTCGGGTGACGCCCTGGGAGTGTCGTGAGCCTGTTCCCCAGGCACTGTGTGACATCCTGCTCACACTGTCCCTCCCCCGCACAAGACGTGTTCAGCGGTTCCATTGTAGCCTACCAAATACGGTGCCCTCACCAGGGGGCCTTCTTTCTCCTCACCCTCTGCCTTCCTGTCATCACCCCACACCTTACTCCCACCTTCTCACAAGGCCCCACTGGACTGTCCCCAGCGCTCCAGGCTGGATGTGATCTGTGTTGTCGTAACTCTCTGTACACTTTGCTTCTCCTTCGGGGCATGTGCTACTCTCTTCCCTGCCGCACGGCATGTGTCTCTCTTCTCCTACTGTACTCTTGTCTTCTGCGGCAGTATTTGGGTCCCCATCTTCATACCCCGCAAAGTGCTTGTGTAGGACAGGCTTTAGGTAGCTGTTGATGAATAAAGGAATGGTGGCTGCACTGCGGTTCTGATCTCTTTGCTGTGACTCTGGTTTGTTGTTAATGCCAAGAATGGTCGGTAGGTGGTGCTGATGAGCCGGCAGAGGAAGCCTGTTGGGGCAGGTCCCAGGTTCTCAGGCCTGCAGAAGAGCTGGGAGTTCACTGAGGACGCCCTTCTTTGTTGTTCAGAGTTGGGGGCTCTTAGCTGACGGTGGGGGTGGGTCCCATGAGCCTCCTAAGGCTGATGCCGAATTTTGTGTTTATGTGCATTTTCTTTGGAGAAGGTGTCAGGTTCCAAGTGAAGTGCTTGATTCTAAAGAGTAGGAATTATTGGTCTAAAATTATTATTGGTTAAAATTATTGGTCTATACCACGTGTTGTTAACTCCCACTTGGCACACCGGTCTGTATTTTATTTCGCTCTCTTTTCTTTTTGCCTCTTTCACCCTGTGTTACTCAGAACAGAATTTTTAGAATTATACTGACTTTGTAAAGCTTTTTAGATTTTTTTCCATGATGTGCTGTGTCTTCATATTATTTCAGTCAAGTGAGCCTCTGAATCTGGAATTACAGTTTTGACTCTAGGGTTTATTGTCTGTCTTGAATATTGATTTGATTAAATGGCTTTAGGTAAGTTGGAACCGTTATGCTATGAGATTTCTGTCCCCAGGGAGCCTATATTCTAATGAGGGGAGACAGCCTGTAGCAAATGAACCAATAGATAACATGTTAGGTTGTGACCAGTAATCCCCGAGAAAGATAAAGTCTAGGGGATGGCTGGAGTCCTAGCCTGGAGTCCTGACAGTTGCTAGTGTATATGCAGGGAGGAGGGGGAGGCTCTGATGCGGTGACACCTGAGCAGAGGTTCTGCGGATGGTGAGGACAGGTCACCAGTACAGGGAGCATCCTGGGCTGTTGTTCCAGCATTCTGGCCCGGACACCACGGAAACCTCGAAGTCTAATGAAATCCTCTCGGCATAATCCACTTATCAGCTGCCGGCTTCTTTCTCACTCCTGCCTTTGCACGTGCTGCTCCTGCTCCCTGGAATGCCCTTCCCGGCCCCTCCCTGGGATTCTCTTCAGGACCGCCAGGACCCGGGCCTGGGTGGCAGTTGTGGTGAAGTCGTGGCAGTATGAGTAAATCTCTCCGTGTCTGTGAGTCTTCATGAATCCTCAGCACTTGTCATGATGAAATTTGTGCTTTACACATCTGGATCCTCCCATTATACTGTGAACACTGGAGTGCTTGTCTTGTTTTTCTTTGTCTCATTCCAAGTCTCTGGTGCCTGATACATAACAGATATAGACAAAAGTTGAATGAATGAGTGAATGAGGCTGCCTGATAAGGCTAATGTGTATGTGATCATTTTTGCTCTCTTATGGCCTGAAGCTCAAATCATGGTTCTCAGGATCCTCTGGTGGAGTACTGATAATGTCTCCCGTAAGAAATAATTGGTTGGTATTTTAATCATCTTGAAATCCTTTGGCATTACCTTAGTACTTCATATGCTTTTAAAAATAGAGTCTTTATGCATGTTAAGTAGTTCTTGTTCCTCATGTCTAAAAATCTGAACTATTTAGGTTGTGAAATCTCTCAAGTCTTTTATAGCTTTTTAATTTTATTTAGCTTTGGTATAATTGACCATTTCTTTATGCTTTGGAACAAAATTCTAGATAGACACTTGTGACAGGCTAGTCCTGATTTTGGAGAAAGGGACCAGGTTGTTCTCTGTAAAGACCTCTGTGACATTATGTGAAGGATAAAAACTCCAAGAAAAAAGCACTTGGCCCTTGACTCCTCAGCACACTTGCACACTTACATGGCAGTGCTCAGTCGGGTTTGGGCTTTCCTTTGAACATTATCGTGACTAAAGAGTTTGTGTGCATGTGATTCCAGAGGGATACTCATTACTTATAAAACCAGGAAATCTGGAAAAGAAAAATATACATATAATACATAGAAAAACAAAAAAAAGCCCATTTATCAATCAAAAACATGTCCTCGCTTTAAAGGATATTTTAGTAAGTTATTCCAGAGAAGGTGATTCCCAATCCATTAGAAAGTAACTAATGTTTCCAGGCCACTGGGGCCTTCTCTCTCCATGAACAAGGTTGCAGTGCTCTAGAATTCACCTCACAGAGTAACTTCGTGGAGTAGCTTTGAAAATCTTGTGACCTATTTGGCATTTACCTCTAAGAAAAATCTTACCTAAGCCAGAGCTCCTGACTCCAGATGTTTTTTGAATGTGCAAATATGTAAAATGCTAGTAATTCAGGGACTCAGCACGTGACCAGGAGGATTCTGGGAAGGATGGTGGTGACTCAGCACTGCCCTCTTCTGTGCAGGTGATGCATCCAAGGAAGACATCGATACTGCTATGAAGCTGGGTGCTGGGTACCCCATGGGCCCATTCGAGCTTCTCGATTATGTTGGGCTGGATACTACGAAGTTCATCATGGACGGTAAGAATTGGAATTCTCTGTTGTCTGTCTTTAATTGAGTTGAGGTAGTCTCTCTCAACTATGAATTAAAGTATAATGCCTATTTAAACAGATAAGGAGTCTTAGTAGACCTTCCAAAGTCCTGCCCCACCAGCTTAAAGATTAAAGTGAAATGGCAGAAGGAAAAATGTGATTGCCTATTCTCCTCATAAGGCAACTTTTTTTAAAAACTTTTCATTTTGAAATAATTATAGATTCGCAAGAAGTCTCAAATACAGCACAGACAGGGCCTGTGTACCCCTTTATATAGTTTCCCCCTGTGGTTCCATCTTATATCATAACCACAGTACAGTATCAAAGCCAGGAAATTGACATTGGTACACAGTCATTCTATCACATATGCTGATATGTGTAACCACTGCATTCAAGATGCACGACCATGTAAAAAAGTGTATTCATTTTACAGTAGTGGCTCTGAAGACAGGTTTAAAATAGTAACCAAAATTGGGCTACCGAAGTTGAATGTACCTCATAATACCAAGTTGCACAAAGAATACTTATGGGAGGAGCAAGGAGGGCTCTGGTTTAAGCATGAACTTTTGAATTTTATGAGGGTACAAAATACCAGGGGCAGCAAATTCAGATTTGCTGAAAAGTCATTTCACTGTGTCACTGAGGGGTCCAGCCACCAGGTGAATGGGTTCTGTTTGTGACCCTGGACCTTTGGCATTAGCGATTCCCAGGAAGGGGTCGGATGAACAGGACAGCCATTGGTAGAGCTGGGCCTCGAGCGGCGCGGCCTGGTGGCAGCACACCCGCTTTAGGGCTCATGCTCAGCCTTCCTTCTGCCTCTGCCGTTTTGGCCTGAGTGACACCAAGCCTGTGGGGCTCTCCCACATCAGAGTAAGGACCCTTCTCCCCACGCTCTGCCTCCAGACTTGCCCAGGAACGCCGAGACTTAAACCCAGCAATTCATCCGAAGCTCTTTTCCCTCCTCTCAATAGGATGGCATGAAATGGATACAAAGAACCCCTTGTTTCAGTCCAGCCCATCCATGAATAAGCTGGTAGCAGAGAATAAGCTTGGCAAGAAGACTGGAGAAGGATATTACAAATACAAGTGATGCGCAGCTTCTCTGGCTCTGGGAAGAAGCCCCGTAAGCACATACCAACAGCTCCCCAGGTGCCCCGGGGAATGCTCTTTGGTCAGACGTTCCCTCACACAGCACGGTCTGTTCGATGTGCATTTTGATTGTAATCTATCTGAACTAATTATTTACAGTAGTTACAGTAATAGCCGATTCCTCCATTGAGAACTAATTCCCTTTTTAAGTCTGTTTGTTCATTTCTGTGTATTTTCTAAAAAGCTTTACACCTTAGGTGCCTTGGAGTAAACATTTATTTTGAACCTTGTCGTTTTTGTAAAGAGTGTCCTGAACCTGAACTCATTCACTTGTAACGAGAGCACCCTGTGTCCGTCGTTGCCACATGGGAGAGCCGCGAGCCGTTGCCTCGTCGTGGTGTGTCTGTGGAGGGCTGCGTGAGCAGCACCTGCATCTCGCCTTTACCAGAACATGTGCTGCCTGCAGCCTCAAGCCTTACCCTACTTCGGGCGTGACGTCAGGTGTCACGCCTCGATTCAGCTCATCATCGAGATGCTGCTTCTGGATTGGTGGGAATACCTCCATGTGTTTTGTTTTTGCGGGAAGAGGTTTCATTCACCTCTGAAATCTGAGTGGTTATTGTCTTTTTTTTTTTTTTCATGAGAAATAATTGCTGCAGATTGACTCTAATGAAATACAGTCTTTTATTCTGTGAAAATTTGAATTCAAATAAACATGTAAAATTTAAAATCATAATATGCTTAAACGGTTATAAAAGTAAAGGTTGGTAATTTAGGCAGAAGCTGTGCCATCTTCTTTGGCCTGTAGTCACTTTTTTGAGTGGTAATGGAGGGGGAGGAGTGGCAGGAGAGGGTGTTCATGTACAACCTGCCTGCAGCTGTCACTCCAGATTTCTTACCCACAGAGCAAGAATAAGGGCACAGAAAACACTTTTTAAGGAACATCTGTTTCTTCTTTGCCAACAAAAAGAAACAGTGTAACATAAGCTTCTCTTAATCATTGGCTTGAGAAAGTGTCTTCCAAGATAGAATTTTGAAGCTGGAAAGAAATCAGAAACCCTGAGGTCCAGTGGCCTCATTAACAGAGAGCTGAAGTGACGTGCCCAAGGTCACCAGAAATTCTGTGGCGGAGCCAGGATTAGAACTAGGTTTCAATGATTAAAAAAAAAAAATACAAAAAAGCAAATTTGAAAATTTCAAACAGGACTGTCCCCAAAATGGGCATCCTTGCTTGGTATCCTGGGTCACAGTGCCAGTGGTTGAGAGATTTCTGCCCCCCTCCATTTCATGGTGGATAAAGGGGAGCTTATTCATTTTTTTTTTACTTGAATTTAACTATAGCATAATGGAAAAATTAATATGTACTTACATTTCTACCACACATAGAACCTGGTTTAGGAAACTTGTAGGTTATTCTTATAAAACATTTCCTAGCGATAAAAGGAAGCACCTGTGACACCATCACCATTTCCATCACTTAAGGTTACCCTGTGGTCAGACAGCCCCCTGCTCACTCCCAGGCTGGCTCCTGACCTTTGTTTGACAGGAGCCCCGGGCTTAGAAGGGGCCTTTCTTTCTTTCTATTCTCTGACTGGAGTGCCCGCAGGATGTGGGCCCTTGTCTTGGAAATGGCAGGGCTCGCTCTTGACCACTGAATTCCAGGAAAGAGAGAACTCAGTGGTGTGACTGTCAGCCTGCCGGGGTGAGGGTGGAGGTCACCTCCACCTTTCTCTGGGTGAGGGTTTTCAGCTCACTCAGCCTGCCAGAAAGTCAGAACACCTGGCCTCTGAAGATTCTTTTATCATTTTCAAAAATCCTGTTCCACATGCCATGTTTGAGTCCGGGAAGGAATTTTGAACATCTTCTTACACACAGGAGCAGAGAGCGGCTTTCTCAGCCCCGTCTCTGCATTCTTGGGTGAGCCCAGCTGCTGCCCGCCGAGGGCTCCGTGGGGAGAAGGGTCTCCGTGGTCAGGTCCTCTGCTTTCAAATCAGGACGGCTGCTGCTGTTTGCCGTGGTATGTGTTGCAAACTGAGCCTCAGCAGGAACCGTAGGGGCTTGGGTTGGCCTCCACTGTGTTTGGCTGCACTTGTTCAGGAGGGAGGGCAAGTCCAGGCGGGGCTGTGGGCCTGGCTTCCCCGATGCTGTTCCTCCTCTCTTCCCTGAACTCTCCTCCAGTCAGCGATCCAGGGATGTTTGGTCACATCTTGAACGTAATTACTAGATTTTTTAGATCAAGAGGATACTCTCCCCCCTTCTCTCCTGTACTCCCTTCTTAGTGATATTATTATTCCTATGATAGAAATGAAAACTTGAGATTAAAAAGAAAGCTGTACGATGGATGAAATAGCTTGTCGAAAAAGACCAAGTGCGCCTCTGAGCATAGCCATCACCTGGACTTCAATTATGGTTAGCCAGATGGCGTTCTCTGAAGGATAGTTTTAGTGCTTCTGAAGATGTCTTTGTAAAGTAAAACTTGTGGCCCTTTAATGTCCATAAGCTTCACTGTTAGTAGTTTCTCAGGGGGCAATGGTTGGCTAATTCTCTTTTTTAAAAAAAATTAATTTATGGCTGTGTTGGGTCTTCGTTGCTGCGTGCGGGCTTTCTCTAGTTGTGGCGAGCGGGGGCTACTCTTCGTTGCGGTGCGCGGGCTTCTCATTGTGGTGGCTCCTCTTGTTGCGGAGCATGGGCTCTAGGCGCGCGGGCTTCAGTAGTTGTGGCTCACAGGCTTAGTTGCTCCGCGGCATGTGGGATCTAAGTGGACCAGGGCTCGAACCCGTGTCCCCTGCATTAGCTGGCGGATTCTTAACCACTGTGCCACCAGGGAAGTCCTGGCTAACTTCTCTTGGCATCAGTTGTAAGGTCTGTTTCCAGTTTGGGGACTGTTAACTGATGCAGCATGGGGGTAAGGCAGGAACAGATCTTGAATCTACAGTATAAAATCTGGCGGAACAAAATGATTCCCCACTGGGTTCTGTTCTATGGTAAGTTTTCTGACTCTTTAACATGTCAGCTTTTAAAAGCTCATTTGAGACCCAGCCATTAATTGTTGGAGGAGGTGAAACTAATATGTTAGTCACCGCTTATACAACATGCACAAATTACACTTTCTCTCATAGTTTTCAAGTTATAGTTGTCACACATTTGAAACAAGCTTTTGTCTTGATTTTAATCCCTTTAACATTTCAACCTAAGTAACTAATTGATTAAGTCTTAGCAGAAATACAAGGTGTGGCTGTAATTTTGTGGAACTAATTTTCCTGTAAACAGGCATTGATGGTACATAAACAATAATCAAAAAATGCTTTGAACAATGGAAGCATTGCTGCGTTTTCAACCCAATTTGATTGTGTAAATTCTGTTTTTAAGATCACTCGATTTCATAATCACAGTTTTTATTTCTATGGCAGAACAAATTTTAACTCCTGAAAGACAGAAAAATCCCATCATTGATACTAATTCTATTCAGCGTTTTATTTAAAATGACCAAATGTAGCTGTTCCAGAATTAATCGGTATAAGTGATTAATACCATGGGCTTTGGAATTAAACAGACTTGGGTTCTAGTGCTCAGCTGCACTCTCTTTACCTATGTAGCCTAACCTCGAGGGGGCGGGGCGGGCAGTTGTCTTCTGGAGAAATCTAGCAGAATGGGCACAGTGATGGGGCCTACCCGACAGGGTTTCTGAGGACCAAATGAGATGATGGACGTCCGGTGTTGAGCTCATTGCCTGGCTCAATAGGCTGATCGTGACTGCCTCCCTCCTCTGTGTCCATTGGAAGGAAGCCACGGTTCCTCAGAACCTGCAGGCTTAAGAGCCTTTTACACTTGCGGGAGGGAGCTGAGTGAAAGGGAGTCTTAGAGGTGAAGCTGCGGGGACAACTGGGTGAAAAGATAAGTGCGGGCGCTCCATACTCCACCCCGCAGCTGCTCCACAAGGGCCTCCCAAGCCTCGGGAGGGCCGCTGTCAGGGCTGATCCGGAGGGAGAAGCACGCAGGAACCAGCGAGCGGGCGAGGTGGCCGTCACCCAGGTGAGTTCCGTTTTATGTGTGGGCAGTAGACTGTGGAAGATTCAGGACCCCAGAAGGAAAGTAAGTGCGTAGGAGAGAGGGCCCCAAGACTCGCCGAACACATGCAGAAGTCAGGGAAGGGGGCGGTGTAGGAACAGAAGCAGCGGCGAACGTGCTCTCCTAGTGTTTGTTAAGGCAGAGCCAGGAGACAGGCCTTCAGGCGCAAGGGCTGCGGCCGCTGCCGGCCTGCAGGCCTCGAGTCCGCCAGAAACATGTAGCCTGTCCTCAGGCGGCCGAGCACATGTTATAAGGGAAAACTTAGACTAAGAACTCCCCGTAAACGGTCACTTTACCACGTTTGGAAATCCTGGGTTTAGAAAACAGGAAACTGAGAAACCACCCACACAGGCCTGGGGAGGAAGACACGTTTCTGCGAAGTTTTCTGGTTGAAGCGTCTGAAGGACCGAACCCTGAAAGCCTCACTCTGGAGCCGCGTGGAGGTTTTGCCACCTACCCCTGGGGAGGGGGATTTCCAGAGCTCTAACGCCTCAGTGTTACAGCTGCAGGGCAGCCCCGCCATCCATGGATTCGTGGCGGAGCAGGAGCGCCCTGGTTGGGCCCGGGGCCGTGACTGGCCCTCTGAGTCCAGAGGAGAGGCTGTCCGCCCTGAGGCCCGCAGGTGACACCTGCTTAACTGGCGTCAGGCGATGCGTGAGGGAGGGAATTGGTACCGAGCTGCCTTCCCCTCCCCCCCAACCCTGCACAGCTGGCGGAGCTTAAGCGAAGGCACACACCTCCTCGGCTGGGAACCAGCCCTGTGCGCCTGGGGGTGTTTAGAGAGTCCGCTGCCCTTTCAGCACTGGGTTTCTTGGGGGATTCTGCCGGTAGCTGGCTCGATGCTCTTAGGTCAGAGGCCTGTGTGAGGTCACGAATGCTCAAGTCTTGATTTTCTCTGTTGTCCTCCCTTGCCAGTTAAGGCTCGCACGTGTTAGGGGCTGACTCGTGCTAGCGTCGTCACGCTAGTCTGCAGTGCCAGGGGGTCTGGGGACAACACATCTCTGTCGAGCTTCTTGCTGTTTGCAGTCCCCGCCCCATCCCTGTGGTCACAGCCTCCTCGCGACTCTGTGGTCCAGGGCCTCTCATCACCACTTGAAATTCCCCATCCCTGCTGCCCCGGGGGAAAGGACTGGAGGGGAGAATAGACACAGTGCTCCTAACATTTCAGAATAAAAGTTGTGGTGGCCACAATATTGAGTGTTGCATTCAGGTTGAAAGCGCATGGAAATGGGCCGGTTTTTTTTTTTTTCCTTTCTACCAATTTTTTTTTAATTAAGGTATATTTGATTTACAGTGTCGTGGTAATCTCTGCTGTACAGCAAATGATTCAGTTATACATATTTATGCATTCCTTTTTCACATTCTTTTCCATGATGGTTTATCATAGGATACTGAATATAGTTCTCTGGGCTATACAGTAGGACCTTGTTGTTTATGCATTCGATATATAATAGCTCACATCTGCTAATCCCAACCTCCCACTCCATCCCTCCCCCAACCCCCTTCCCCTTGGCAACCACCAGTCTGTTCTCTATGTCCGTGTTTCTGTTTCATAGGCAGGTTCATTTGTGTCATGTTTTAGATTTCATGTGTGACATCATATGGTATTTGTCTTTCTCTGTCTGACTTAGTATGATAATCTCTAGGTCCATCCATGTTGCTGCGAATGGCATTATTTCATTCTTCTTTATGGCTGAGTAACATTCCGTTGTATGTATGTACCACATCTTCTTTTTATCCATTCATCTGTTGATGGACATTTAGGTTGCTTCCATGTCTTAACTATTGTGAATAGTGTAGCTGTGAACAAAGCAGGGGTGTGTATATCTTTTTGAATTATACTTTTGTCCGGATATATGCCCAGGAGTGGGATGGCTGGGTCATATGGTCTATTTTTAGTTTTTTTTTTAGTTTTAGTTTTTTAAGGAACCTCCATACTGTTCTCCCTAGTGGCTGTACCAATTTACATTCCCACCAACAGTGCAGGAGGGTTCCCTTTTCTCCACACCCTCTCCAGCATTTGTTCTTTGTAGAGAGTTTTTTTTTTTAATTTAACTGTTTTGTACAGCAGGTTCTTATTATCTATTTTATACACATCAGTGTATACATGTCAATCCCAATCTCCCAGTTCATCCCACCACCACCACCCACCCCCGCCACTTTCCCCCCTTGGTGTCCATACGTTTGTTCTCTACATCTGTGTCTCTATTTATGCCTTGCAAGCCGGTTAATCTGTACCATTTTTCTAGGTTCCACATATATGCATTAATATACGATATTTGTTTTTCTCTTTCTGACTTACTTCACTCTGCATGACACAGCTAGGTCCATCCACGTCTCTACAATGTTAGTTGTAGAGTTTTTGATGATAACCATTCTGACTGGTGTGAGGTGATACCTCACTGTAGTTTTGATTTGCATTTCTCTAATAATTAGTGATGTTGAGCATCTTTTCATGTGCCTCTTGGCCATCTGTATGTCTTCTTTAGAGAAATGTCTATTTAGGTCTTCTGAAAATGGGCCAGTTGTTGTAAGGGGCGCCTGGATGGGTTGGAGTTCTGAGACCAGGCACTGAGGAAAGAAGAGTCCCAGCTAGTTGGATCCTAGGAATCGGAGCAGACACAGCCTGTGCCAGATGCTGGAATGCGGGGAACAGATGAAGTGGTTCAGCAGGCACCCCTGGGCTTTTTAAGTCCCCAGCAAGCACTGCACAGGCCTTGCTTTGTACGCTGCATGGTGGCTAGAGCTGGGCATGGAGGGCGAGCTAGATTTTGAATCCGTGGGTTGCCTTTCTCCAGCTGAGTAACGTTGATAGGACCTGTAAAAACAACAGGCCAATTTGTGGGGCTCCGTTTTACTTTGGTTGTCTTGCACCTTCTTCCTGGTGGGAGAAAATATTACTACAGTGTAGAACATAATTTAGTGATTCTACTGAGTTCAAATTCTGAGACAATTAAGTTACGAACAGAGAAGAGAATGACTAATCTATTCTCACTGCGACTACAAAGAGAAACAACAGTTGTGTGATTAAGTCTGTTTGTAGGCAGTGTTCTCATTCCATCCAGCAAATAATACATTTTCGAACAACTTCTCCATGTATTTAACGGAGATCAAAATTTAACTGAGCCGGTAACATCTCAAGCTATTAGAGATGAGATAAAGAAAAGTATTTAATAAACACATCAGTGTAAATGACCCGATACAATCCAGACTCTGCACCCTTAGTGTAACCATTTCCTCGCTCTTTGGTCCAAATCAGAGTGGTTAGGCCTGGTTACCAACTGCTTCCACGGGCAGAAGAAAAATGCTTATATGTTCTATGGCTCCAGGCATTACAAAAACAAAGTAGTATTTTTTTACATTGGGGAAAAAAGAAACTGTTTAATAACAAATTCTAAAACAATTCAAAGGGAACTTCATTTGCTAGTTATTTTGTATGTGTGGGGTGTCTCTCATTTTCCACTCGCCGTATGTTCGCGGAGGTCAGTGAGATCTTCTTCAGCCTGCGAGGGGGTGTGCGCAGAGGGATGAAGCACACAGCTCCTGGCAGCGGGCGCGGCAGACACTGTCTGGCTCCGCGCGACTCCAAACCTGGGCTTTCCCCACTGTGTACCTCCTTCCATTATAAGCAACTGATTTTTAAAGTTTAAATTACTATTCAGGGAGAAGGATGCCTGTATGTTATAACAAATGCAGGTGGTGAACAAGCTTACAAACAGCAGAAACATTTTCCTAGTGGACAGTTATTTTGGCAGAGCCCATGGGCAGGTGCTCACTCAGTAAATAGGTATTGAATGAGTGCATTGACCAATTCTGTTTAACGCCACCTTACTGGCCTGCAGCACTGCCGACGGTAAACAAGGGGAGCATTTTTCTTCAGCTAGGCAAGTTCTAATTTAGGTTGATTCATGCTCGTGACGTTTATTTTAACTGGCTGTTTCAGTATACCCGATACATTCTCCGATCTCCCTCAAAACCACTCCTAGCTGCAGAGTAAGACAATGTGGGTTTTCCGCATTAGAGAGCTGGAGAAGTTTTGGAGGTTTGCAGCTGCCAAGATGGTATCCACTAAGTAATAGCCAACAAAACCAGTCATCTTATTTTTTCCCGTAATACATACATAGGCATTTTTTAGAATCCCATTCTTCTATTCATATTAAGATGCTTAACTTCAGACTATTCAGTGTCTGTTAAAAAGCGGTTCAGATTTTGTGCGCATATACACGTACGTATCCATGGAGGTCAGGCTTCACAGGGCAGCTCTTAAAATTTCTGTGTATGAAAGATAACATCCTGTGGCAGATGTAGCAACCTGTACAACTAGCACGTCGTGCGGAATTTAAGTTTCTCCTTTCTGTCGGGACCATGCGTCGCTCCCTCGTGACTTTGCTCCTTTAAAAAGAAAGCCACGCAGACATCTTGTTCTTGCTTGCGGGCCCCTGACCAGAAGTTTCCGTATTGTTTCAACCTTCTAGAGGAAAAGACATAGTTTCCTAACGTATAGAGGAAAAAATTGTTGTATTTAGGACAGCCATAGTTGTGAAGGTGTTCCAAGGCTCCTTCCAGCCGAACAGGTAGTTGCCAGCAACCAAACACACTAAAGCCACAAGGAAAGCGCCCCTTGCTTGGTAAGGACCGGCGCATCCGCTGCGACCTCCGAGAGAGGCTGGCCGTCCTCCTCTAGCAACACGCTCCAGCCTCGAGCTCGCCGCGGGGAAGGAAGCCCAAGCCGAATCGCTGCAAGAGCAAACAGAAGCAGTGGCCGGAGGGGAGTCCCTCTGCCCCGTCGCCCCAGGAGACTGTGTCCCTTGGTCTGTGTGTGCCTCTCAGGGGACTCTTGGACTCTCCTTTCACCAAAACTGCTGCCTGCAGAAAGCAGGGTTCGGGAAGAATGGGCCAGGAGTGAGCACCGTGCCACGACATCCAGGTTATCTAGGAAGAGTTATTCTGGAGGAAATATGAATAGAAAACTAGGAGGGACCAAGTTGTGGCCCGGAGGATGCAAACAACCCATTTCTTTCAATATTGTTTACCCATTTTTTGCGTCATAAAAACGTAGAGGAGGAGGAACCCAGGGAGAGGAGACTTGAGTAGGCTTTGGCTGAGGCGCAAGTCTCACAACTATCCTTGCTCTGTTCACTTGACGGACAGACTTTCATCACTAATCAGTTTGTTTCTAAGACTCAGAAGAACCAATGTGTTGCAATGACCTGTTTTTCCCCCCAAAAGTAACACCCTAGATTTTTCCTACACTTCCTTGGATCTTATAGTTAACTTCTGGAGAGAGCACGGTGGCAGCTTTAAACAGTTATAACTTCTTGGTTCATGTATGTTAAGAAAACAGAGAGAGAGAGAGTTTCAAATGAATAGGAAACCTTTAACAAGTAGGTCCCCTGAACGTAATAGATATTTTTCCCTGCTTCAAGTTTAGGACTAAATGAAGAGGAATTGGAGAGGTTCCAGAGGATACTAATGAAAATGATTAAAGGACCAATGATGAAAGGTTCAAGGAATTGGGATTACTTAGCCTGGAGAAGAGAAATTTGAGGGGTGATTTAATGGCAATCTTCAAGTACAGTATGTGGAGGGTTATTACAAGTATGGTAGCCAGCTGTTCTCCAGCTGTAGTGAAGGTTGAAAAAAGGAAACAACTAGAATTTCAGCAGGACATTGAAATGAGATCAGTGGTGTCGGTGGTTTGCAGACTAGCTCAATGGACTGTGGAAGCTTTGTGGAAGGCCATGAAATGCTGATGTTTTAAACTTAAAATATGGAGGTTCTACTAAATCCGATACCAACCTATATATAGTATAACAAACGCTTAAGGGAGAATTATGGAGTTCAAACTCAAAATTGGGAAAATGTCGACTTTGGGAGATGAATGGGAGTTAAAGCACGGGGGTACCTTGATTCGGGGAGCCCAGTTTTGAGAACCCGCGGGCTCTGACCAGGGGCTGCAGCAGCACAACCTGCAGTGGCGCCGGCTGGAGCCCATGAGGATGTCTGGGTTCTCAGGAAGGGAGAGAATCATTCCCATCTGAATCCTGTTGTCCTGATTTACACCCACCCGTGGGAGAGGAGGAGGTGGGGTTCCAGGCTGCAGGAGGACCCCTACGGACTGCATGGCCTGGAGACGGGGGGAGGGTGTGGGCCTGTCCCCGGGGCAGCCTCACGGGCAGCGCCCCCATCATGCGGACACACCAGCTCTGGCCTGGCCTATGGATTTAGGTCACCATTACACAACTGCAGGTTATCAGGAACTTCACTCTTTAAAAAAAAAAAAAGACTTGTTTTTAAATGTTTTATTACAAAGCTTTTTTTAAAAAAAATGCTCAGCACGTTAACTCAAACTGGAATGACAAACGTTAGATGACAGTTTGGGGCAAAGGCTGTGCCTTGCTATTTAAAAAAAAATGGGTACATCAATGCTCATTTTAACAACTGGCTTAAAATTCCACTAATTGGCTAATAAAAACAGATACAAATACAGAACATTTAAAGTAATAACAATTCAAGTGCTGGGCTTTTTACAACAAGGGGGTGAGAAGGAAAGAAATGAAAATTCACTGCAAACTGGTCTGCTGAAAGTATCTGTTAAGGTTTACCATTTAAAAAAAAGAGAAGAGATCATAAGAAAAATAAAATGAAAGAGGACTGCCAACTGCTACCCACAGAGTGGACTGGCTGTTACAGTTTACTTAGCTCTATCGGACACCTTACAAAGACAGGCTACTATTATTACAGGTAATTCACCGAGAAGCCCCTTAGCGGACAAGATATCCCTCAAAAGAAGAAGGCTTCTTTTCATTTTGTTTTTATTTCAAACTCTTCCAGATCTTTCGATTTTACTTAAACTCATCACTAGCAAAATATACAAGAAGATTAAAACTAAAAAGTGTAAATTTAAAAAATTCAAGTTTAAAAAAAAAAGAAGCAAACAAGATTGATCCTTTTGCACTGTTAAATAAAAGCTTGAGGAAAAGAGAAACAAACATGAAGCCAGAAACAAAGAGGGAACTCTTCCACAAGTTCCCTCCGGGATGCTGACGGCTGTGCTGCGGCCGCTCCCAGGGCTCGGGGCAGGCAAAAGCAGCCAAGTTACTGTCCTTGCCAGGAGGTTACAGGTATGGAGGCGGGATGCTCTGGGAAGTGCACGGCGGAGACGGGGGAGGAAAGCTGCTCAGCTGACCCAGGGCCTGCTAGCATTCTCATGTGCTTTTTTTCTTTTGAAAAAACCTTGTATGCTTTTTATTGTGGAACATGGCTCTCGCAGTAGATGAAAGGGGGGTTGGCAGTGATTGTCTTTATGGATCAGCGTCTCTAGCAGTGACCTCAGGGTGAAGTTGGTGTCATTTCTCCTTTGGGGTCGACTGGGCAAGCCGTGGAGACAGTCTGGGTGTTCAACAAGCTTCCATCTCCAGGAGAGGTCCCGGGGTCGCTGCCTTGGCTTTGCACGTGGGGAATGAGCTTCGTTTTCCACCTCAAGAAGGAACAAATAAAGTACTGTGAATGTGAATGTGCCACAGACCTTTACAGATTTTAACCTCTGTTTCATACAGCACATGTCTTAAGATCTCTGCATTTAATTAATCCACGTTGTTGATCTGGTGATGGCTAAAAGAGGTTGCCCTATGGTAGCCCTAAATCCTCAGACTATGTTAGAGAATAAGTGTACTTTACTGAAATGTTTACCCTGGTTCCATGTATATGTACATAAATGTACAGGGTTACGATGTGAAATACACATAATACTTCAGATCATGGTTAAAAAAAAAAAAAAAAATCTGTTGGAAAAACATCAGGAGGGAATGGCCAAACATGAATCGTAATGGCAGGCAATGGCCGGATCAGGGAAGACTTGTCATTCTAAAGTGTTTGTTTGGTCTTTTTAGTCCACTGTGGGGAGCCAGTGTAGGATTTTACATGAGACTAAACCACACGCAAGTTAGTCAGTGCCCCTCACACTCCTACAACAAGCCCCCTTGTGACCGGGATGGTCTATGTCTGCTCATATTCAGTCTTGAGGTGCATACGCTTCTCCAATCTTCGACTTTTCAATTCTCAAGAGTTTTTTCCTTCCTAACAACCAGGATCTCTAACGTTAGCCTTGGAATGTACACTCAACAAGTATTTAAAGATACTGCTGATAAGAGCATTCAGAAAGGAGAATCCCTAAATCCCAAAAGCTTTAATAATCTGAGTTTTTAAAAGTGATTAAAAATAAAATATAACATTGCAACAAGATGAGACAAAGACAAAAGGAAAGTGAAAGCATCTCCAAGGTCAACTCCTTTCTGGAGAGCATCCGCCTCCCCTGCTTCACACCTGGGGAGACTGCTTCGTCCAGCTGCAGGGAAGCACCTACTCTACCTGGGTCTTTGGCACCTCAGATGCATCTCAACTCTTTGTGCTTGCAGTGTCCTTGTTATTAGCAGACATTTCCTTTAAAAAAAAATTAATTCTAAAAAGTGGAGTGCGTTCCCTTTATGCTTTTTATTTGAGTGGAAAGACATCTTAGAGGAGAAATAAAAGGAAGCTTTGAGATAGTTTAATAATGAAAACTCAACTCTGGGTAGCGAGTTACAGTCTACACCGCGCTGTTCAGAGAAGATGGATCTGTAGCCTGGGAGCCATGAGGACGGGCTCTGCCAATGCCTCTAAGGGGCTCAGAGAGTGCGGGGCGCAGAGTGAGCCCTGCTATTAGGGCTCTTACCAGCCACGTGTTAGCATCGTCAGAATCACGGCAACCACCACCGCTGCTGTCCCTCAAAATGACTTACCAGAGCTGAGGAGAAACTGTTTACCTGCGTGGCTAGTGAACAAACAAAACAAGCAAAAGCAAACTGGGAGGAAATCAGCCACACAATGTTGCCTCCAACAGAATGAGGTCTTCAATGACGGTTTCAATTCCTATTCTCCTGCTTCCCCCATCTAACAGGAAAACCACACTACAGCTTTGTGGTTTTTAAACTTGACGCAGAGTAGAGATGCTTCACACAGGAAGATGGAAGAGCTGCGAAGGGCCCTGGCTTTCCAAGGAGACAGGAGCAGAGCCCGGGCGGGGGTGAAGGCAGCGCCCGCAGACTCCTATCCACACCGTGCTCGGGCTCACCGACTCTCAAAGGCCCGGTCCCGGTTGCTCTTGCTGGTGAGGAATGGCGAGCAGCCCCGGGCCAGGAGCGCACAGCAGCTGGAGACCAGTGCTGTGGTTCAGGACAGACTGGCCTCAGCCGCCAGGAGCGCCTGTCTGCTCACGGAGACAAACTGTCCCTCTGCTGGGACCCGTGCCCACCCCAGCCTCAGGCTGACTCCGAAGTCAGACGATCAGCGGCCTGCGTGGCCCTGCGGCGGCCTCCACTCTCCTGCACTGACCACTCATCGAGTCGCCCTCTCTCCTCACCCAGAGTGCCTCCTCCTCCCGCTTCTTGAGAGCTTAACAACGTAATTACTAACCCGATCCTGGCTGGCCAGAGTGGCCATTTATCCCAAGGATGATACGCGCTTCCCTGGGAAGAATTTCGACATCTCCTAATAAAGCCAGTGCTTTCTACAGTCTCACGTTTCCCCACTGTTGTTTCGTTATCTTAGTATCCTCTTATAAATCCTCCTGAAAAGCTGGTTTCAGAGGTGCTCTGTACAACTGCCAACCAAAAAGCGACTCTTCCCCACCTGGGATGCTCTCCTTATAGTGTAGCTAGTATTTAAATAAGTGCGCAAGGAAACTGCCTATCAAATAAGCCGCCTTATTTGAACCTGGTTGCTCCTTTAAAATATCGGGTCACCAGGGCAGGCCAGTCTTACCCCCAGATGGGAGAAATGGGGGTAAAAGGCCTTGCAGTGTTGCTTTACAGACATAAAACAGGTCAAATCAAGATTCTTTTCAAGAAACCACAGGCATGAGGCTCGGGAGACTGGCGACTTCCCACATCTAAGTCTTCACGGGGGGCTGCAGCTGAAGCTGGGCCGGCCAGGCGAGCCCCGCGCAGCCCAGCCCGGCGGTGGAGTCGGTGTAATCAAAGCTGCAATTACCGCGCCCGCTTCAAAGGGAGCTCGGAGCCCCGTCTTACACGTCAGGCTTGGGCTCCCTCCACCAGCACTCACCACGCGTGGGCCACTTGCTGAGTGGGTGTGAAGGAAGCACAGGAAAACACCCTCCCCCCACCGTCCAGCTGAAGCTCCTCTCCTGGACCAGACTCCAATCTGGACAAAATATCCCACTAACCAAATGGAAGCAGGAACCCAAACAGGCGGGGTCGCTTATGAAGAGCCCAAGCGGTAAAGGGACATCTCAAGTCAAGAGGGACCTGCGTCTGGAAGACGACCAGCACTGACCGAGGCATTAGGGCCTTCTAGGCCTTGGCTCAAGAGATGTGATGAGAGGCAGAGGGGAAATTCTTCCTTCTTACGTGCAAACGTAAGCCTCCACTGGGAGCCAAGCGTGGGGTCAGCCCATATCCTTGAGGTCCTGCGGCCCAGCCCCCTTCCCAGGCTGTCCCCACAGCAGGAGGGGCTGCGGAAACAAGCCCATTAGAGGCCGAGGTGGGGGCGGGAGGAGGGGCGACGCGTGACCAGGACCCACCGGCTCAGCTGGAGCCCTGCCTGTAAGCTCACCTCCCCGTCCAGAAATGGTGAGTAACCCGAAAGGAAGCTGGTTGGAGTAAGAGCTCCTCCCTCCCCCTCCTACATGTTACTAGCAAGGAGTGGGAAACGTTCAAGTGTTTTTAGTTATGATGTGAAATTTGAGGGGAGAGTATCAGAGATCAGTCTGTGAGAGATGAAGAGAGGCGGGGGCTTTGCAAAGATCGCCCTCCTCACAGCAGCACACTCCACCTCACGCCTACTGCCTAAGTTCTTCTGCCCCACCTTGGGGCAATCGGTCGCAAGCCTGCCATTTCAGGGCGTGAACTCCTGCGCTGCACAAAGGCGCCTGTGGACGCAGAGAGCAGACTTCCAGAGCAGGAAGCGAGCGCGACAGAGCTGGTCTGGCCCTGCTGTCCTAGAGGGAACTGAGGCATCTGGTGGTCAGCAGCTGGTGTGAGGGGCCCCTAGAAATCCCCCAGGCCTCCTGGTTCCCCATGGGTCACCGGAGCTGGTGAGGAGGAAGGAAGAAGAACAACGTGCGCCGAGCGCTGCTGTGCCAGGCGCTGGGACACGACGTCATGCGATCACGACAGCTCCGCTGACTTCAGCGCGTTTACACACAAGGATCCCGCTGCGGGAGGGGCGAAAGGCCTTGCCTAACGTCACCCAACCTACAGGTGGCAGGATTAGCTTTTGAGCCCTAAACCTACGTTCTCTCCAGCACACCTCGGGGCTAAATTATCACTCATTTGCTTCTCCTTGCCTACCTGCCTGCCGTGCCCATCACTAGTCAGCATCACTGCGGAGGTGGAGGTGGTCTCCATCTGGACCACTGCCCACCCCAAGAGGCTATGCTCTGTTTGAAAGCAGGGTGAGAGAACAAAGGGCCTAAGAAAGTAACTTTGAAAATTAAATCTCTAAGATTGAAAGTATAACCTACAAAGGCCACCTTCAGGTCTTTGAAAGTAAGTACTACCCAGTATTTGAGAAAAAGAAGAGATGATAACGCGTGGTTAGGAAGGTTAGTGCTGACTCTTTCTGCAGCTGAGCTAGCCCTGAAGTCCCAGCATCAAGCCAGTCAGTCCCCCAGTCGCCAGCCACAGCTCTGACACCAGATGATTCCCAGAACGTGGAGGAGGGAGGGGAGGGGTCAGCGAGACAAGGGGTCACGGGCCCCGGGCTTGGATCCAGGTTATACAGACCGAGGCAGGGTCACTGAATCTATGCGGTTCCTTTCCGTGTGGTTATTCAAAGCCTAACTGTGACCAGTGAAAGCAGACTTCTTCGGCAATGCCAAGATGACGCTGAGGCAGGCCTGGAACTATTGATAAATTGCTCGAGGGGGAAATTCTGGTTTCCATCTGCAGCTGATGGTTTCTCTTCCTGATCAGCCCTTTGTGTCTCCCTGTGAGGACGTACACCACCATCGGTTGGCTGGGCCTCCCAGTGTACGTCACACCCACTAGACCTTCACCTCCGCTGGGAATACTCCCGAAACATTCTCGAGGAAAGTTTTTAATAAGAGACCCTCAAAACCCATTTTAATTCCGTATACTAAAGTGCTTCAGGAGGACAGTAACTATGGAGACTCATCTACCCACCTCCAAATTCTTTATCCAGTTCACCTTTCTCTCTACAAGTTCTCCTGCACTAAAAATGCTAACTTCACCTTCTAAAAATGAGGCAACAGAATGAGCACACACTTCTGTGTGTTTTTCCTTTCCGCCGTCGTGTAGTACGAGTCTACGTGTCTAAGTATATGGGGCCTAGGGAGGTGACAATGCGTTGTGGGTTCTGAGCATGAGCTCTAAAGACAGAGCTATCCTGAGCAAGTTACTTGAACATGCCACACCGGTTTCCTCGTCTGTGAAATGGAAATAGTTAAGTCGCTCTACCTCATAACGTGTGTTGAGGGGACGAAAGGAGATAATACACATGACAGGCTTCGTAATTACCTGGCATCTGAAAGGGCACAATGAACGTTGGTTACTGCAGTGGGTGGAGACTTGAGTTAGAGACAGAGCCAGGTGTGAACCTGTCCCTGCTGCACACCAGCCACGTACGTGGCCCTGGACAAGTTACTGACGTTTTCTCATCCTTCAAACAGGGCAGAGATCCCTCCCCATACAGGGCTGCCTCAAGGACGGGAATGGAGAGGCTTCTATTAGAGCACCCAGGACAGGATACGTGGTCCAGAAATGTTAGTTCCATTTCTGTTGTTCCAATCTCACACAGCATGTTCAGGGGGTAAAAGCAAGATTTATACTACTTACAGAACTTCTGGTGGAAAATTACGACCAATAGAGAATTCTGGAAAATCTCTCATGAAATATTACAAAATATCTTATCAAATAGAATGTCTGCAGAAACACACCGATAGCTGGGAAAAGTAATCCCAAGAGGGCAGCAAAAAATTTGTCATTATATTTACAGAGACTGTATCTAAAAATTTAGAAAACTTCGGGTTAGATTTGACTTAGGACTTAAGCAGAAAAGCGGGCACTACTGTTTGAGGTGCTTTCATTTTTTTTTCTCCTCGTTCTGTCAAATAGAATAGAGTGACTTTGCTAAGGCTCACAGGTAGTTCTAGGCAGGATCACCCCACTCCTCTGGATCTGCTGACTGGCAGCTTCAGACCCAAAGCACACAGCTGAGGAAAAGGAAGTGAAAAGGCCTCAGGGTCTCACTGTAGTTATCAAGAAATTCAAGCCAAAAAAAAAAAAAAAAAAAAAGCATATTTACCCTTCCTAATAAGAGCACCCTCCATGCGCCAACTCAGGCCCCGTTTACTTTTAATGTATATATTATTCAAATAAGCTTTGTTTTCTGGTTCCCAAATCTACAAAATGGATCAGAAGGAAAACTACTTTAGGGGAGGGGTACACAGTCCTAGACAGAACAAGAAGACACAATAAATAGAGAAGAGCAGATATTAAAAAAAAAACATTATTTGGGGTCATCTAGAAGGGTCAAATGGTATCAATTCCTTGTTACCATTTACCATATGGTACATTACACTGTAGAATAATGGCATGAGGTATTAAGAACTACTTAATTGTCATGTACTCTGGTGAAGAAAGAGGTGCACTCACAAGAGTGAAAATTAAAAATTACATGTTTTGATACTTAAAGAGGTAAACCTAGAGTTCTCTGGGAAACTCCGTTATCCAGAAGGATGATTTCCCTCAAGTATCTGGATGGCTCAGTGAGAAAACATTCTATCAAACTCAATTTGTCCAAAATAATTTTTTTATTCTATGAAGTCTTAGAATAATAGCATGGATCTTAATTTCATAGGGCTTTCATGAACAATACTAAATATTACGTATCTTGAGAGGGTTGTAATAATGAGCCTCATCTCTCCGTCTACTATTATTTTTTCATGGCACGTGATCACTCTTGCTAGCCCAGGGTCCAGTTTCCTGTTTGTTTCCCAAGGCGACTTAAATACAATTCTAGCTCTTCTGACCATTAAAGAAAGAGGGGGAAAGACTTGATGGGAAGGACACTGCAGCACAACAGAGATTTTAAAAGCTTTCACCCTATGTATGATCCTCTCCCAGTTCCTTCACGAATGCACAGTTGCCTAGATAAAATCACCCTGTCTGCTGACCTAACAGGCCCAGCCACCAGCTTATTAGTGAGCTGTGGTGGATGTCTGCTGGATTGCAGCCTGCCTCCCTCTTGATTATCCCAATGCCAACACAGCCCCGGTGGGAGCGGTGAGCCCCCGACAGCTGTCTTGTACTGTGTGACCATCTGCTGTGGCCACAGTTGATTGCAGATGGGGGTAGAAGTTTGACCCAAGCTGGGCTAGCCAGAGTCCCTTCTCTGGAATTTGACTTTGTATTGGTTTATTTTTTGGCCACGTGGCACATGGGATCTTAGTTCCCCGACCAGGGATCAAAAGCCTGTGTCCCCTGCAGTGGAAGCGCAGAGTCCTAACCACTGGACTGCCAGGGAAGTCCCCCTTCTCTGGAATTTGAAAGAGTTTTCTCTTTGGAGACTGGTACTGTAAGAATATGTGAGCTCGAGGGGTTCTGGACACGTGGATCAAAGAGCTGAGGAGGCCAATCTGCAGAAGGGGAGGATGGGATTTGGGGGAGGGGCAGATATGAGAGACAGCAGAAGCGTCTGGACAGTTTTCCAAGCCCACCTTCTAGTGCTCTCCTCGGCCTCCGCACGATGCTCCTGCACCCTTAAATAGAGGCGCTCAGCCTCGCGGGGGCTGTTTCTGCTCCTTGTGATGAAAAGGCTCGCGTCTCATGAGTGCGCGTAAGGCATTCTGGAGAATGATTAGAACCTGAAAACCTGCGGTCCACGCACAGCTTGGTCTAGCCACACGGTGCCGTGAGGCAGCCATCTCCGTTTCAGACAGCGTGCCCAAGGCTGCCCTTGCTATCAGTGTCTGAATTTTCCTGCTGAACGGTCTTACTAGGGAGTCCCTAGTAAGAACACTGCAGTCCAGTGTCATTGCCATGTGAATTCTCTACAAGCTTTCCGCTAACTCACGACACGTCTCGCAGGGGTTTGCAGCCAGACGTTAGAAGAGGGGAACACGTGTAGGCTACCACCCCAGGCAGGGACAGACCTCCATGTCCTAGGCACAGCACACCTGCGATCTGGACAAGACAAATGACGCGCCTGCGGTCGTTTCCATCAGGATCCAGACGCTTGGCCAACTGGCGGGCGAGGTCCTGCACTGGCTGGGCCACCACTCAGAGGATGCTCAGGAGGAGCTTGGGGACAGCACTGAGCAGGGTGCAGGTGGCCGTGCTGGTCTCCCACCTCCGGATGTGAGGCTCCCTTCCCAAGAGCTCCTAACTCTGCCGTCTCCTGTGTGGTTAGTGGCCATTCTAGGCTAAGTGCCTGACACACTTAGCGCCTCATCGTGTGACAAAAAGATGAAGGATGGAAAACAGGGTGTAGTTTTTTCACTTTCTCATTATCAAAGCCTTAATTTTTCTCTGAGACTTTGGACAAGCCTTACCATTTCTCTAGCTGCTTCCAACTTTACTACTTTGTAAGCACTTGGCTTTGCTTTCTAACTAGACATGCCAACCTAGGAACAAATACCCAGAGGCTCACTGATACTTACTTAATGGGGGTGACTACATACATACTTAGGGAACAGAGTTCAGAGCAAAGATTAGGCAAAAGCATCAAGTTCCCCAGGGTG
The DNA here is from genome assembly GCF_005190385.1 of Monodon monoceros. Classification (NCBI taxonomy): domain Eukaryota; kingdom Metazoa; phylum Chordata; class Mammalia; order Artiodactyla; family Monodontidae; genus Monodon; species Monodon monoceros. The sequence goes on from NW_021703777.1 coordinate 105,786,389, forward strand.
AGCTTCAAAAACTATACGAAATAAATGTTTTTCTCAAGGAGACTGCTGAAAATATTTAGACCTCTCCCTGACTCTTAAGAGGACAGGGCTAAGTCCCGAGCTTCAGACAACGCTCCTAGAAGACCTTCAGGGTCACAGTCCTCTCGCTAGTCCTGCACATGACTCCAGTCTATAATGGAAAGCTAGAGACAGTTTTTTTTTTCTTTTTTTTTTTTTGCGGTACGCGTGCCTCTCACTGTTGTGGCCTCTCCCGCTGCAGAGCACAGGCTCCGGACGCACAGGCTCAGCGGCCATGGCTCACGGGCCCAGCCGCTCCGCGGCATGTGGGATCTTCCCGGACCGGGGCACCAACCCGCGTCCCCTGCATCGGCAGGCGGACTCTCAACCACTGCGCCACCAGGGAAGCCCTAGAGACAATTTTTTTAAAGATGTAAATCCAAGCACTGCACAATTAACTATTGCATTCTATATCATACTAGAAATTACTTCTCCCACACACCTCTTGGCACCAGGGAAATAAAGGCAAATGTTTTTATTTAGTAAAAAATATGTACTAATTTCTCAGTTCAGCAAGTGTACAAGCTGAAGATTATGCCAAGGCTAAAATCATAGTGTCCAGAAGAAGTATGTCTGTATGTGAGTGCCTGTATGTATCTCTGGGTGCGTTTAACCAGAGATTTTTTGCTTTTTAAAAAAAGATAGCTTGTTTCTACTTTTAAACTAGACCTTTGACGTTATATAATCAAATGAAATACACTGAAATATCATAAGAGTATCTTTTCAATCTATATAACTTTAAGATAGTGGACTTTTTATGTTTTGCTAAAGTAAATATTAGTAAACCAACTTGTAAAGTTAAGTTTTTAAGTTAGTAAACTCAGAATGATAATTCTCTCCAGCTTTTCAAAAATTCTAATTCTCTGCTTCTTTAATTCTTTATGAATCTTGATTAAGTCAGGAAGAAAGGGAAGTTCAGTATTTGATGATAATCTCTGACTTCTGACAAACTCTTGACGTTACATATTCCAAATGAAACGTGCACCAAAATACTGGAAACTCAAAGAAAGCAACTCGATCATTGTTCTATCAAACTCAAGAATTCCCCCATGACTGGGCACGCAAGTGTTACCTACTGCAGGAGGCCTTCCTCGAGCTCGCTCTGATTTCCGTCATCTTTGTTTTTACACACTGCACTGTATGCACTTCCTTGGTAGCATAAAACATATTATTTTATAATTATCCATTTGTATGTCTGCATCCTCTTAAACTGGGAGCGCCTCTGGTAACGGACAGGGTCCGTTTGGCAAGTAACCCCACTGCCTAGAGCAGTTCTTGCTTGCAGGAGCAGGCCTCACTGGATGTTGGCAGACTGAATAAACAAACAATTGTCATTTTATGATATTGGCCATCACAGGAGAACGTGTGTAAGTCTCATTGCCTGAGGCCCTGGGCTCCCAGCTCCCACAAGTGGCAAGTTAGTTAAAAAAGCTAAGGATGAATCTGGATTTCCTGAATGATCCCACAGCTTGGGGATCACCTCCAACTTGGAGGGATGTCTTTTAAGGATCCCGTTTCCAATAATCCTAAAGTCTGCTGCAAGGTGTTGACACTGGGTTAATGCTAATTTCTTTGTTTCAACTTGATTTCACCAGAGTGAATATTCTTATAGAATACACAAAAGTAGAAACTCACAGGGAGATGGGGACACAGCTGGGTATATGAAGCAATTGCAATGGCATTTCCCACCACTGGGAAATGAGAAAGTATTAAGTGAAACTCATGTCTTTCAAGGAACAGAAACAAGTTTTCAGAGGGCTTTTGTGTTCACAGAGGAGTCCTTTCCTGATGGGTGGGGTCTTTTCCTTATAGTCCGCTGTCCCACTCTAGTTCAGAGTACTGAGAGTTCCCTAGCATTTGAGCTACACCATGGATTGTCTAAGCTCAGTGATCTAATAGGAATCTCCTTCAAGGGCAGCAGGATTATGTTAAGTTTCGCTGTGCAGAAAGAAACCCTCTCAAAAGTCTCTTCACGTTGGAGTCAACGGCATCCTCCCTGTCTGGGCACTGCGCTCCGTTAGCTTTACCTTCCTGCAGGGAGGGCCGTGACTTTAGAACTTCCCTTCAGAACTGAAAGCAAGTCCTGTGAGCTTTCACGGACACTATGTGCAGGAGCAAGTCTTATCAAACATTTCATCTGTCTTCGGCTTTTTTATAAGGTGGAGCCAGCACTAGCGGAACTGAAGTCTGGCAAACAAGGAGCCACGTGACGGCATCAGTGGAGAAGCAAAGCCCCAAACTAGAGGCAGTGCTTCTGGGCACTCATCCTGTGGAGGGGGAGGGTAGGCAGGAAGTGATCTGTACAGGAATTGAAGAGCAAGCACATCGTGGACAAGTCGTTTTCAAGATCATACAGGTGCCTTATAGTTATACAGAGCCACTCAGACCTAGAATGAGGACGACAAATTAGTAAACAAAAAAGAGACCCGAGTCCCTTTACTAACACTGGGAGGCAGTGCAGCCCGCGGAAGCACAAAGCAGACCAGGACGTTGGGACCTGATGCGGCCGGGAGCGTAGAGGCCAGCAAAGCGCCCCTTTCACTTGTGCGGAGGAACCAGTCTCCAGCTTAAACCTACTGCCCCGGGCCATACAGCACAGGGAGGGCTAATGTGAGAGCCCGTGTGGCCTCACTCCTAGTCTAGTCTAAGCTCTTTCTACAACAGGGTGCTCTGTTGGCCTGGTCTTTCATTTAGAACAATACACACAATACCCTCCAGGGAAAACAGCTGGTTATTACTGAGTGTCACCTCCTCAGAAGGGCCTTTCATAATCTTCAAGCCAAAGCCGACCCTCAAGTCACTCCCTGTCTTATTTTTATTATAGCACTTACACTTTCCTGTTTGCTTTAAATCAACTGCTCTCCCGAGATGTAAGCAGTACAGAGCAGGGGACCTTCTGAGCCTTGTTCGATACTGTATTTCCAGTATTATGGAGCTAACTGGCATTTATAAAGTGCTCAATAAATGCAGAATAATGACTAAACAAGTCAACTACTACACAGATAGAAGTTTCTGAATTCCTAAAACAAAGAAGGGGATGGGGAAACGGTAGGGATAGTATCATTCCTAATTTGCGGAAATCTTTATGAATGCAAATCTGACCTTCCCTCTGCTTAGTAATTCTTATCAGATGACTGCCAGTGCCGCTCTCTACAACACGATAGTGGGGAGGACAGAACTTCAAAGGCTGCATGACTGATCCAGCAACGAGAGGGGAGAGGAACACTGGAGACTCTGATTAAGTGCAGCCCAGCCGACGGGAGCCTCACTGGTCGCTGGTGAAAATATTTTTCTTGGGGGGAGGGGGGGAGACTTTGTTGTGTTTTTCTGGGACAGGGCAGAGGGGACACACCTTTAGAAAAACAAGTTAAGTGACAAGAAAACACCATGATCACTGTAACATTATTTTAAAAAGAGATCTTTGGCATACATTCTAGGACAAAAATGCATTCAGCCTAATCGTCTAATTTAAAATACTACATAAGGTTAATCATTAAGGATTGAAAACCAAGTATCAAAGTATGAAGCAGAGAAATACATTTCTGCATGAGTTTTAATAGAAATAGCATTAAAGATTTTGGTGCAAACAGAGGACACAGTAAAATCAGCGAATGTTGGTCCTTAGCACGGTATGCTTATCAGGGTTTTCTGTTTCGAGGCAGAGCATAAAAAGCGCTGCTGTCCATACCTAAGTGTTTAGTCATTAAAAGGACAATATTCTTCTAAAAAAACGCAAAGAAGAAGTACAAGAGCCTGTGCTTGCTACTAAAATTACTTCTGAACTATGATGCCATGAGCACCTGGGGGCAGAGCCTGTGCTCCTATAACCAAGCTGGGGGGCCAGCTCAGAAGAGGTCCTCAATTAATAGCCATTAAGTTGAATTAAATATGAACATCATCTGTGATATTATTTTTCTGATACCTTGTTTGGTCACCTGTATGAAGGGCTGATCATCTTTTCAGCTGGAGAAAAGCCTACCACTCAGCGCTAGTTTAGAAGACTTTTGATATCGTAAAACAACAATGATGACATTTTGAAGAACCTGGGGAACGTGAATAAAGATGAGGAAAGTTTCACAGAGGAGAAGGCAGCTGCATTAGGTCTTTGGGGTGGCATCTAGGGAGGGAGGGAGGCCACATACGATAAACAAAGAACCCTAGCAGGTGGCGGTTACTGTTCCCATTTTACAGCGGAGGAAAATGAAGATTAAAAAGCTCACGCAGATTGCCGGGGCAAACAGCTGATGTGAAATTCATACCTATTTGGTACCCAAATCTCTGCAGATTCCCCTGGGAAAGTCTGCTGAAATTTGAGTTCTGAAAGATTAAGCGGTCATCTGGTTCTAGTCAAGAATGAAGTGACCCGCAGGCTAATGCTCTTCTCCTAAGAAACACCACCCTCAGGCAGAGGAAACGGGCTTTCCAAGCACAGGGACAGCACGTGCAGCGGCCTCCATCGGTCTCAGGGATGGCAAATAATTTTGTTTGGACTGAGCCCAAGACGCATGGTTGGAGGTGAGGCGGGTCAGAGAGTGGAACCCCCCAGGACAGGGGAGACGCAGATCCACACTGACGTGGTCTGCACTGCGTCCCTCAGACAGTGGGGAGCACTGACCGTTTTTAAGTCGGGAAGTGACACAATCCGTTTGTGTTTCAGCAGATCCCTCTGGGAGCAACACAGAGGATGAACTGGCAGAAAGGAAGTCTGGAAGCAGGAAAATTATCCAAAGGCTTATTACAATAATCCAGATGGGAAGTCTGAGCACCTGATCTGGGGCTGTGAAACTGCTGAGTGTGAGAGGAAAGACTCGAGACAGACCCAAAAGATAGAGCTGACGGGACTGGGATGTGGGTTCCTAGAGAGAAGAGAATCAAAGGGAGCGCCTCTGAGAAGAACTGTCGCAGTGTAGACACACTGTGAACTCAAAGCCTAGCAAAGACGGAGACAATTTACAAAGCCAGGTTCCCGCCAGGGATGGTGGTCAAGTGGTCAAAAGTCAAATAACTGCAATAAAAAGAAATGAAATAAATATCACCTACAAAGATGAGAGTGAGATCTAGCAATGGTTACCAATAAAGAACTTGATAGAATACAGTTAATAAGTCCCCATGCCACATTTTTAAATAACAGATAAAACGAAGCATCCCTCTCTTTCTCACTAGAAACAATACATTACTTTTTAAGCCTCTATATATCATCTCAACTGAGAAAAAGTCTCTATACCACAAAACCTTCCAGGTCCTGGGCCAGCCTGAGCTCCTCCAATGCAGCCCTTGGGTTTGCAGAGTAAGATGGCATTTTGCCGGGTTTTGTTACTTGTTTGTTTCTGAAGCAGGCAGATCTGCCACTGGTCAGTAAGGAATGGCTGACAAGAGTTAGGGGAAAGGGAACAGAGAAAGATTAAAGGGGCAAAAAGGGGAAGAAGAGAAGAGAGAGACACATACTATATTGCAAATCCAGAGCCGGTATAAAAACCATCAGATGTTTTAAAGCACTAATTTGATTTTGGTGGCCTTTCCTCTTTAAAGGAGCAATGCTGAATGGCATCAGTATAAGCAAGAAGATTCACAAGCAAGTGCCTCTGTTTATAACTAACGTCAGCAGTAGGACCAGAGAGTCGTTCTTACCATGTTTCAGATGTAGGCAGCTGTCATTCTTGGACCTGTACCTGCAGAAAATTGTGTCTTTAACAAATTTTTATTGAAGAGGTTTTTGTACATTCCAAATACGTAGTAGCTACAATATAATGTGGACCTGTTTGCTTTATTTTTTTATGGTTCTTATACCAGCCAGTTTTATTTGTGCCGTACAAGTAGAGGCCTTATCTTTTATGAAAGAAAAGGGGAAATAAACTGGACCTCACTGATTGATGCCTTGAATTAATGTACACGAAAGATAAACCCTATCATCATGTTTTATATTTTTAAATAACCCCAAACCATAGAAAGGATTCTCAAGGGGATATAAGGTAGCATATCAGAGAGTCATCATAAAAAACTGTATTGTAAGGAGTTTTGCAAATAGAAGAACAGAAGTGTTAAAGAAAAGAGAACACAGACAACAAAAGCAAAAACAAAACCTTAAAAACAACCACAGTTAGCAACCAGGAATCCAGGTGACAGGGTTTGCAAGAGCTTTTTAGGTGTACCTTCACATAGTCACATTTAAAAGAAAGGTCTTTCAAACATTTTGAAAGAATCTCAGGAAGAAAAGCAGAGTTCAAGAATCATATGTTACAGCTGAAGAATAAAGCAGCGTGTAGAAAGATGCAGACTACTTTAAAAGGTGCTTGTCAGAAGCACGAGAATTGGCTGGAAAGTCACATGGCGCCTACCTGATGTAGATTCCTGGAGCTTCTCTCTCTTCCTCTTCTTTTTCTTACCCTGGAAGAAGACAGGTACATGTTCATGTTATAGACTGTACCGTGAACACACGGATGAACGTGATACAAAAGGACCAGCAGGCCGTCAACCAAGAGATCAAGATGCCTCATTATCTCTCTCTCTTTACCTTCTGTACCTAGAAACAGGGCAAGAGAAAGAAATTCTTATCTGTGACCTCTGTCTCTATAGCTTCGCATTTAATGTCATCAGTACTGTACTGATGTAAGCAGTGGTCATACACACACACACACACACAGAGAATGATGATGTCCTAGGGCTGTGGCCACAGACCCCTCCGCCCCCCGCCCACCTTCAAGGAAAGCCCGCTTAATAAGGAGGCCCCGCTTTTACTGCTAAGCCCCACACTTAGGACCCACTTCTGGTAGTGTCGATGACAAATCTTCCTCACTGTGAATTCCACCATCTAATTAAAAATCCACAATGTTAACTGAGGCCCCTCAGCTCCCATGGCACAGACAAGATGTAACTGAAGACAGTAGTAGAAGGGTAAGCTAGAACCTGAGAAAACTTAGAAGGTAATTTTAAAGACTTATTTACGGCAGTTAAGGACCCTGCTTCCTAAAACAAACACAATAACGTGAATATGCCTGCAATTTAAAATACATTTCAAAATCATCTTAATCACAAATTTATAATTTTAGGTCCCTCTGGTAGTAGTTTAATTTTCTATTTTTCTTCATAATTACTTTCCCCTCAAAAAATAATTGTAATAGGGCATAGACACAGCATATATTTGATTTATATGAATAGTAAATGACCAACCTGGATTAGGATGGTCTTTTCAAATACGTGTCATAGGACACATATCACATCCAGTATGCCTGCTGTAATAATCACATTCACAAAAAATAAAACCATAAGATTATACTGAGTATACTGTGTGAATATATAAAAGTTTCTATTTTTATGCACCTCGATAGTTCTTCTTCATGTCACATGACCCGACCACTGAGGCTTTATATCTTTAGAAGGTGGACTGAAACTATCCTCACAAACACTAAGGCAAACAACAGATATTAGTGACCTGGGGAAACGGCATATCAAAAAGAATGGAGTCTTCTTTCAGAAGATTAAGGTGCTCCAGGAGGAGGAGAGTGGACGAAGGAAGAGCATGCTTCTCAGGCCCCACCCCCCCCCCGCCCCCCGACGTCAGCCCCAGGCAGAGCTCACCACCATAACGTAACTCCGCACAGGTGTCATAATGGGCTGTGGCCCTGGACCCCTCAGCCACATGGCTATCGGCTCACACGAGCACCGCCCGAGTCTCAGCACATCTCTGCCACCCAGCACATGCCTAGCACGTGCCTAGAACATGCGACCGTGCCCTGACATGTCGGACTGATGTTGCTTTGTGAAATAACCTGTGCTATATCCTAGGTATACATCAGTGCTTCAAGAGAACTTACATTTATGGTAGACAAAAGGACCTAAGGAGTTTGGATGTATTCATGTCAGCTTAACACAAAAACAAAAATTCATGTGTAGTAAACATATGTAAAATTTTCATTAAAATCATATATAGTACTTGGGTTTTAAGCACCACATTTAAAAGCTCTAACAATATAAATAATACACCTAAGAAAATATGTGCACTGATTTATGAAAACCAGTTATAAAAAATGAAAGTTATAAAAACAAACTGAAGTTATAAAATCTACAATGCCATAGAATAGGACAACTTGATATTAAATCATTGAGACATATATTTAATATGATTGCAGTGAGCATCAGGATATCATTCTGACAATGAAATGCTAAGACATAGGGCATGCATCTTATTTAGACTGTATTCCTGTACTCTTATTTTAAGAATACTGTAATATCTTTAGCTAAAGTGATACCACTTGACTGACTTGTTTGCCCTAGTAATTAATAGGCTTATTTTGATTGTTATAGACATTTTAAGTAACAAAGCTGGGCTTCCCCTTCATTCAAAGAGATCCTAAAATCAAGTTACGCAAACAATTTCCTTTAAAAGTTGCGCAGAGGAAAATCTTTAAAGGTAAATTCACATAACACCGGTTTTCTTTAAAACTACTCTCTTCTTTAAAACTACTCTCCACATGGAGAAAAGGGGAGAGAGCAAGAGGGAGAGAACGTGTGTTTCTTTTATCTCTTTTTAAAAGTGGAAACTCACTCCTTAAGGATCAGAAACAGAAACGTCACTCAAAGACATATCATTCATATATGTGGAATCTAAAATACAACACACATAAATCAGGAGGTTGGGATTAACAATATACACACTACTATATATAAAATAGATAAGCAACAAGGACCTACTGTATAGCACAAGGAACTCTACTCAATACTGTGCAATAACATATGGGAAAAGAATCTGAAAAAGAATAGCTATATGTATATGTATAAGTGAATCACTTTGCTGTACACCTGAAACTAACACAACATTGTAAATCAACTATACTCCAGTATAAAACAAAAATAAATAAATAAATAAAAAGGATGAGTTTGAAAAAAAATAAAATACAACACAAATGAACATATATCTATGAAATGGAAACAGACTCACAGACATAGACAACAGACTTTTGGTTGCCAAGGGGGAGGGGGCGATGGGGAAGGGATGGACTGGGAATTTGGGATGAGCAGATACAAACTATTATATACAGGATGGATAAACAACAAGGTCCTACTGTATAGCACAGGGAGCTATATTCAGTATCCTGTGATAAACCGTAATGGAAAAGAATATGAAAAATAATACATATATATGTATAACTGAATCACTTTGCTGTACAGCAGAAATTAACACTGTAAGTCAACTACACTTCAAAAAAAAAAGACAGTCAACACGCAACACTAAATCTATGCAAAGTCACAGCACAGCAAAGCTCTCCCAGAGGTCAAAGAAGGAAGGCCACTCCCCCTATAAGGCCAACCACATCCAAAAGAGATCCAGGACGGGGTTAGAGGAGGACACTTCTGAAACCCTTTAGAGGAGGACACTTCTGAAACCCTTTAGGTGGGGGACTGATCTTCCCACTTAAAGGGCATCACGAAGGCTCTATCCAGAAAATACTAATTATGGCCCAGAGGATGGAAGCCCAGTTCAGGGAGAAAAGTCTTCAACTAAAGCAGGCTTCCTAAAAAGGTCCTGGAAGACTGAGCTGGTCCACCTGGAGGAGGAGGGAAATGGCATAGACTGTGAAGTCTGGGGGACCTGGGTGTCACCTGTAGCTTAGCCACTACATGGCCCTGGACCAATTACCGAACCTCCTGACAATTTAATTTCCCTCATCTGTAAAATACAATAATACTGTTGATGCCACAGGATTATCAGAAGGACTAGAAAATAACACAAAAAGCATTTAAGACAGCTCTTGACCATTGGCATATAGTATTGCGCTGGCCAAAAAGTTCATTAGCGTTTTTCCATAGCATCTTACAGTACAACCCAAACGAACTCTTTGGCCAACCCAAGTAGTTATTCAAAACAATCAGGACAACAGCTCAGGAGAGATGATGAAGCTGCTGCTCCCAAGTCACGAAAGGAGGACTCTTACTTCCTATGTCATAGTTGTATCCAGCGTTTAAGCTCCAAATCCTGACCAGCAGTGACTTGGCCACACACTGATTTACATATTGATTCATGGCTTCACCCTCGCCCTATTTTTTTAAAAATTATTTATTTATTTATTTATGTATTTATTTAACATCTTTATTGGAGCATAATTGCTTTACAATGGTGTGTTTCTGCTGTATAACAAAGTGAATCAGCTATATGCATACATATATCCCCATATCCCCTCCCTCTTGCGTCTCCCTCCTGCCCTCCCTATCCCACCCTCTAGGTGGTCACAAAGCACCGAGCTGATCTCCCCGTGCTATGCGGCTGCTTCCCACTAGCTATCTTTTTTACATTTGGTAGTGTATATCTGTCCCTGCCACTCTCTCACTTCGTCCCAGCTTACCCTTCCCCCTCCCCGTGTCCTCAAGTCCATTCTCTGCATTTGTGTCTTTATTCCTGTCCTGCCCCTAGGTTCTTCAGAACCATTTTTTTTTTTTTTTAGGTTCCATATATATGTGTTAGCATACGGTATTTGTTTTTCTCTTTCTGACTTACTTCACTCTGTATGACAGTCTCTAGGTCCATCCACCTCACTACAAATAACTCAATTTCATTTCTTTTTATGGCTGAGTGATATTCCATTGTATATATGTACCACATCTTCTTTATCCATTCATCTGTCGATGGACACTTAGGTTGCTCCCATGACCTGGCTATTGTAAATAGAGCTGCAGTGAACATTGTGGTACATGACTCTTTTTGAATTACGGTTTTCTCAGGGTATATGCCCAGTAGTGGGATTGCTGGGTCGTATGGTAGTTCTGTTTCTAGTTTTTTAAGAGCCTCCATACTGTTCTCCATAGTGCCTCGGCCTTTTAAAAAAGGACAATTCCATTTAATGTGAAGTCTGTCCTAGCGGGCACTCTGAATGCTCGTCTCACAAGAAACATGAAAATGATCTTCAAATTTTTAAATTAAGAGCTTAAGTAATCAAAATCATTCCCCTCTATAAAATATGATACAACTAATATCACTTATAATAGTCTTTCTCAGTAGTTTTTGCTGTATCAAGACTACATGAGTAAGGTATTCAAACTCTGAAGTAATAAAATAATTGGCAATATAAATGAGGTATTTTTTTCCCAATGAAATTAGTACAGCTTAAAAATATGATAATACCTACTCCATCTGAATAAAATATATAATAGGCATCAGGGTACGTTAATATGAAATGAAAAAAATGTTTCTTTTACCCAGTTTTAATTAGTCTGTGCAAAACAGTCACTGGAATATATTGTTTGTAAGAAGTGTAAAATAACACAATCCATTTTGGAAAGAAATCTGACAATATATATCAAGAGGCTTTAAAATATTTATAATCTGTACTCAGCAATTTCACTAGTGTTTCACTACTGTGAGTCTATCCTGTAGAAATAAGTCCTAAAACAATCCACTGCAGGATAATTTCCAATTATTAACAAAAAAAAAAGCCAATGTCTAAAAAGCAGGGAAAAAATGGTTAAGTAAATTGTGACATTCACTCAGTGAAATACTGTATACGTGTGAAAAGTGATATACAGAAACACTAGGCTGTAACAGAAAAATGCTTATTATAGAGAAGAGCAAGCAGCATGATGCAAGAGCGTATGTAATACACAGCCACCCACCCACACATATCCAAGTAAAAGATAAAAAGCTATGCACAACACCCCGCTGTAAAAAGCAATTATACTCCAATAAAGATGTTCAAAAAAAAAAGATATGCACAGAAAAAATACTGGAAGGTAGTGTAACTAGTTATTACTAATGCCGCCTTCACATGATGAGATTATATGCTTTAAAAAAAATCTTTTTCAGGCTTCCCTGGTGGCGCAGTGGTTGGGAGTCCGCCTGCCGATGCAGGGGACGTGGGTTCGTGCCCCGGTCTGGGAAGATCCCACATGCCGCGGAGCGGCTGGGCCCGTGAGCCATGGCCGCTGGGCCTGCGCGTCCGGAGCCTGTGCTCCGCAACGGGAGAGGCCACAACAGTGAGAGGCCCGGGTACCACCAAAAAAAAAAAAAAAAAAAAAGAAAAGAAAAAAACCAAAACAAAACAAAAAAAAACTTTTTCATCAACATTTTAATGATAAGGTTTTCTTCGATTTAAAAAATTTTACTTAAAAATTTCATTAGCATATAGCCAAAAAAAACCTGACAGCACAAAGCTTTCAGAATGGAATATATCCATGAAATCTTTATTATAAAGTTCATTAACTTTCAAAAATAGAGAACGGTGCCAGCATTAGATACACTCTACAACACATTTCCTTCACGAGAGCAACACAGAGGGAGAACGAGTGAGAGGAGAGAGCCGTTGGTGTGCATAAAGTGCTTACATAATTGTCTCTTGCAGACCAGCCTGGATAGAGCTGCATATGTAGCTGTCTTTCCTTCCGCGCTAATTCATAATATTTAGCCTGCTCTTCACGAGAGAGGGCATGCCACTGAAAAAGAAAGGGGAAGGGGGAAAAAATCAAGTGAAAGCAAAACAGCAACAGTATTATATATTTCAGACACTGAAGAATGAAAACATTAAGCATTTAAACTTCGATTTATTTTTAAATGGCAGAAGACCACGTGTCGCAGAAATCCGTCTAGAGTTCGGTGGCTGGAGTGAGACTCAAACTTTGATTTCTCTATTCTGTTCTCACGTTACGTGAAACCTGTCAAAGTATCCAAAGTGCAATGGCCTGTCACCCAGCCTTCCTCTTCTCCAATACAAATTAAAGAGAACATTCACTGGTGAACCTCAACACCCACCTTAGCCCTTTTTCATAGTTTACAGCACATTCTGACATCTGAGCCCCAAGCACCATTTATTTATGCAAAATGAAGTAATTTCCACAGATATATCCTCACCCCCCATGCACTCTCCCACTCTGTCATGTGAGGAATCTGAAACCTTCATCATATGATCCTGTCTATAAAGCAACACATCAAAAGTCAGTCTGTCTCAGTCTCTTCCCCCTCCCCTCACACTTATTTAAACACTAATTGTCCATAGGGAGAATACAGATAACGCTGTGTAATCAAACATGCACACTTTATGGCTGTGTTTTTTAGCTTCCTTCGGATGGAAAACAAGGAGCATGACCTAAGTTTATTTTACCATCTAGACTTTGAGACCGTAGGATCTAATCTGGGGAACGTAGCAGCTGACATCCTGCAAATTTTCCACTTCCCTTTAGGTAACATATATTTATTTATCATACAGAGCAGAAGAGTTTATGCAGGCAAGGTGCTGTTTGGGATTTTTAGCAGCCTGTACCGGCACTTTGTGTGTGTTTGCACACAACTTACCCCAGGCCCCCAGGGAGCAGTTTCCAAGTTCGTCCCCCTACTTCCCAAATGCCAGGATCTGTTGCCAGAACATCCCAGGAGAACTGGCTGCACTTTGGGGAACCCACTGGCTGGAGGTGACGGCACAGAGGCGGTGGACCCGACGCCACACCACTGCGCAGCTACATGCACGCGCACACGCTCTGAGTGAGCCCGGCTCCCAGTCCAGGGCTCCCAGCTCTAGCGTGTGTCGCTTCCCATTTCGCTAACTTCCCCTTAAGGGCTGGGCGATTCTTTCTCATTCACCTCTACCCTGCATATTGATTTTAATTACCCTGTTCTTGTTTTTTTAAATGATAAGACAAAAAGAAAAGAAAGGTGTGACTGGATTGGGGGAAAGGAAGGAGTGAGGGAGAGAGGCTGGTGAGCGAGAAAAGGCTGCCCTCCAGGACAGCGATCCAGTGGTTAGGATGCAGCCCCCAGAGCATGGCAGGGATGCTCTCCTCAAGAAAACGAACACCTGCTGCTCTTGCCTGTTAGAAGAACGAGAACCTGATCTCAAGGAGAGCACTAAAGCACCTTCGGCCTCCTTCCATCCTCCCATCCATCCTCCCGTCCAGAGGCTGTGGGGCTTACAGGCAAGGCAACCAATTCCATTTCCTTTGAAAAGCCCCTTGAAGGCCAGGGCCTCTGTGCTGGATAGAGATGATTTCATTTTTAATTGCTTTACACGTGCAGAGTGTAAAGTTAAGATGCATGACACAGCGGGACTTGGCCTGAGTCTAAAGGCAAATCAGGAAATATGCTTTTCTTTTTAAAAAAAAAAAAAAGGGCGGAGGGGGGAGAGGAGATTGGGAGGTGGCAGGAAAAAAAAAAACAAAAAACCCCCCAAACACCTGGGAAAAGTTACCTGAGACACAATTCTTTGTACTAACAGAGTAATCACAATTAGTCAAGTGGAGCCTAAGGAGGCACGTCTGGGGAGCAGTGGAAGTTTAGGCGGGAAAAGTCACACTGCCTCTGTCAACTGACAGCTTTTCTAAACCTGAGGTACTGACCTCGAGACCTTCACAGGGAGAAAAAGCCGAACTGGGCACAGCGGAAAAGATCGGCCTACACTGTTTTTTTTAAAAAAGACTGATCATCAGTGTTTAGACAGTTCTGGTGCTAACATGATCAGCAAGAGGCAAAGTGTTATCAAAAAGGAACAAAAAAAACGAGAGGCTAAGAGGAAAAAAGGTAAGGATAGAAGTCTTACTTTGTACATCTGTTTATTCATTTGATAAATAATCTCTCTCCTCCTACTGCAGTATGTCAGTATAAAGGTATCTTTTTTATAAATATAGTTATTTGTAAATATATTTTATAGTATAAAAAAGCTTAAATAATTTAAAGTATAATTTTATGTAATTTATGGCAGTTTTATAACTTGCTGAGAAAATCTGGCATTGTAAATAGAACTCATCTCCCAAATACGTATGGAGGTTGGGTCTTCTACCCAAAACAAGCAGTTAATAAACAAGCACGAATTTTTCAGTTACAGCAGGAAACTTAGGTTGACAAGACCCCAGCTAACAAAACAGCGAAGTTCAAGGAGAAAAGAAAGCAGACCACAAACTAAACTGTTTACTTGCTTACCTTAGATTCCTTTTAGTTCCTTGATATTATTTCGAATTCACAAACTTTACTCACAAATGAAACATCATTTACCAGAGTAAAACAGTAGGTGAAACTATGTATTAAAGTTTTGCACTGGAAACAAGAATAAAGTCTGATGCAGACTAGAAAGATGATCTTTCTTTACAAGAGTTTCTGAAACACAACTGACTAAAAATGCTTTTCCATCTCTTCTGCTTACTGAAAGATTCACCAAGTTTTTGGGAAAATACCCATTTAATTTGAAGAGACATTCTGACAATAAATATGCAATAATTGGACTTCCTTTAGTAGCCCGGAAGGTCTGAAAACGAAAGGCTTATTTTCAAGTAATATTTGTGTTATTATTATTTAGAAAACGAAGTAGAAAACTTTGATGCATTCATATGAATGAACATTTCTATGCTAGAAATACAGTAGAAGTGAATAAAAATCAGAAGATCAAATGTTCTAGGATGAATTTCAGGCCCACTATTAAGAATTCTAATTATCCCAGTGTAAAACTTCATGATTTTAAAGCTGGGAACTTTAAAGAACTCGCAAGGACTACCCTGCCAGAGGCGGAGTTATGAAAGGATAGAAAACCTGATCTTAATCAAAGATCTCAGAGACCTATAAATAGAAACAGGTGTCCAAATTAAAAACAGAGAGAGACCTTAAATGAGAACCATCCTTTAGGACACATGCTCTGATCTGGGGATTGTTAAGGGAGCTGAGAAAGTAGCAACTGTTGGAAATGTGCATTAAAAATAGGAAGCATACATTCATATATTCTTAACTCTATAGAGCAGGAAAATAATTCCCACTGGAGGACCATGGGCCTTTAGGTAACTCAAAAAAGAAACAAACAAACAAACAAACAAAAAATCTAAGAGTTTTACACAAGCGGAAATAAGAACCCGTCTTTTCCTCTGACTTCTTCTTTTAAAGGGTCAGGGAAAATGGTCATCAGCCTTTAAGCTTTCAAGGAGGAATTCTTCAAAAAATGATGGGAATCACGCATCTGCTATGATCTGGCTTTGGAAATCATTGTAATTATTGTTATTAAGTGTTTAAGAATCCATAGGGAGATAGAGTACTGTACACAGGGCACCAAAAGAGCTATAATCTACCACTGCATCCCACCCCTGAAACCCCGGTGTCTTGCAGATTGGAAATTGCTGCATTTTTATGCTCTCCAACAGGAATCGATAATACAAGAACGCCTGCTTTCCTCCATCTGCTTCCTCACGTGGACTGGTAATCTCCTAAATGTTTTCTGTTATGAATGCTGAAATGTATTAGGTTTGTAACAAACATGACAAAAATTATCAACAGCAGCTAAAACATGATCTCTAGGTCTCACAAAGGTTGTCAAGACCCTCCTTCTCCTGAATGTTCATTTGCAAATCATGAATTTCTTGAGAGGTTGCAAAAACAAATACACAGGGTCATATTTTAAGAAGCTACCGGGACTTTCCTGGTGGCTCCAGTGGTCAAGAATCCACCTGGCAACACAGGAGACACGGGTTCGATCCCAGATCCGGGAAGATCCTACATGCCCCAGAGCAACTAAGCCCGTGCACCACAGCTAAAGAGCCTGCGCTCTAGAGCCCATGAGCCACAACTACTGAGCCCTCGTGCCACAACTACTGAAGCCCACGCGCCTAGAGCCCGTGCTCCGCAACAAGAGAAGCCCCACGCACCGCAACGAAGAGTAGCCCCCGCTCGCCGCAACTGGAGAAAGCCCGCAGGCAGCAATGAAGACCCAACGCAGCCAAAAATAAATAAATTAAAAAAAAAAAAAAAGCTACCACACATATATGAAGAGCATCAACAAGTTAAGATGAAGCATTTCTAAAATTACAATGTAGTTACAGAAAAATGCAATTTGAATTAGAAAAATTCAAATGTTCTCCACCACCCGTCAGATACCCAGCTATACCCATTTCAATCCTGAGAAAAGTACTGGGAAGGACTTGACTAGCCTCTGGGCTGGTGGCTGGACAAAGAAATCTGAGTGTCTGACCTAGCTGTAAGTCCAGGTCCTGGTACATGACAGGTGCTCAGAAAAATATCTTCGCGTGGGTGAAAGAAGCAACAACAACAACAAAAAGAGAGGCAGTCGAGAACCCTGGCCCATGTACACGTTAAGAATCAGAGAGCAATTGTCTAGAAAGACTTCTCAGGCCTGTGCCAATTCTTCCATTTAAAGCTTCGAGGTGGAACGATCTGCTTATGTCTTGCAAGGTGCAGCCGACCACATGTGCTTGACAGGGTTCACCCAGAAGCGTGGCTGGTCCCGCAGGCCTTTCTGTAGCCCCCTGAGTGGGCTAAGTGGTTTCCTGCTTCAGACCGTGCACGCACACGCACGCAACGCACGCGCACACGCACGCAACGCACGCACACACATGCAACGCACGCAACGCACGCACACACAACACACGCACAGGCACGCAACGCACGCACTCTCGCACGCACAAAACACACGCATGCACGCACGCAACGCACGCACACGCACTCGGGGACACACACACACACACACACACACACACACACAGCTTCACCTCACCCCGTTCATCACATGGCTAACCCCAGGCAGCTCTCAGGCCTCAACTACGTTCTCAGTGGGCCCTTCCCCAGCCACCCTGTGGCTCTTTCTCAGATCCTTGCTCTTCATACAATATTTATCACAATTTTAATTATATATATACTGGGTAATTATTCGTCTAATATCTGTATCCTGTCACAAAACGTCAAGCTCTGCGAGGGCAAGCACTACATCTATATTATTCAGCAATAATTATCTAATGCCTACCACAGTGCCTGGTACCTAAAAGACACTCAAGACATATTTGTTTAAAGAATGATAATAGGACAAATAGTTATCATTTTCAGGAAGTTTTCTATGTGCCAGGTACCATCTCAGTTGCTTACAAGGCATTGTATCATTTACTCCTCCTAAAGGCTGTCGTGCTCTCTCTGTTACTCCCCAAATGGCGGTGGCTGGTGACTATACAATGATTCTATGACTACCTGGCATGTAAGTGCATTTGGGCAGATGTTACCGAAGAAGAAGTTCCGTGGTTACCATGAACACCTACATACCATCCCACTACTTACCCTTCTGCCTAGAATCTGGTTGATAGCGGCACTTTCCTTTAGGGTGCACTCAGCTACGACATTCGCTCTCATTTCTTTCATGTATAACATAAAGGCATTCAGAGGCTTCTTGATGTGAGGTCTCTTGGGCTCCTGCTCCTTCCTCTGTTCATGCTGAGGCTTCCTAAAGGGCGGGGGTGGGGAAGAGGTGAGCCCAATAAGGAAGACATGGCAGGAGAGAAGCAGAGCATCTGCTTATACCACAAGTCCAGCTCAGGCTGGGACCACCCTCTGGGCTCTCTGTAAGCCCCCAGAACACCATCAACTTAGAAGAGCACCCCATCAACTCCTTGTGGATAAGGATCCTTTGGTTTGAGGAAGTTTACCTATAGCTATAGAAGGGGTGAACACAACATGGAAATGGGCTTGTGAAGATGCTCCATCTAAGCTTTTAGATGCTCCTTGGTCACCTCGGGAAAAGCTGAACATATAGTGCGGGGGGTCAGTCCTCCTCCAGAACTGAGGTTCTTAACTTTTTTGGGGTCAACGGCCCCTCTGAGAAGCTAATGAAACCTTAGACTCTCTCCCCCAAACACACGCACACTGGTTTTGCCTGTATTTGCGGGGGTTTTATGGATGATCACGTGCTCCCTGCCACCCCATCCATCCTCCCATCCCAGTACAAACCCTAGATTAAGAAACTCAACTACTAATCTCTTCGGACAATCTAGCCCTGCTGTAACAGCCTGGGATAACCCTGGCCTGACAGGAAATCCTGGGCTTGGTTTGCCCCTTTCCCTTGAATTCTGTGCTCTTGAAGCCTCGATGCAGGGCGACTGCCTTTGCAGAAGGAAATGCACTGAACCCTCCAATCAACTTCGCTCCTGTGCTCCTCAAGAATCGGAACCCGATTAAAGCCTTGTAGTAAATGGCTAAACCGCTCAAGTTACTCACGCTATGCTCTGAAGATCACCCCCCTTCGGTGAGTTTCCCTTGATCTTTTGAGGTCTGTGCTCCTCTCTTCAATCTCAGACCCAGAACCAGAGCAGTGAGAATCAAGCTGCTTTTGAGGACAGAGCTTTTGAGGCGGGGCTACACCGATTTCCGTAATGACAGACAGGGGGCAGATTCAACAACAGCGAAAGAGGAGAAACTGTGTGGTTTAAGTCCTTAGTACCGTAAGGCACTCGCGGGTGAAGACAGGGGCACACTTACACGTGCATTAGGTCGCTGTCAGCGTGCGGGTGTTCCTGTTTGACCTGAGGCGTTACGATAGCTGGATGTGGGATGCCAGTTGTGTGGGGACCAGGAGGACCAGGAATCATATGAGGAGAAAACCTAAAAGAAGGAAAGACAAGAAAACAAAATGTACCGCTGTAGCAAAAGCTAGACAGAATTTCCAAACAACCCGCTGGCTGCTATTGGTTGAGAGCGAAAACACACCTTCATACGCAGGAGTATTAGCTCTAAGTTAGAGCAGCCCGATGATTAATTTCTTTCCTTTCTGTATTCAGGTGGAAAATATTTATAATTACGTGCCACCTCACAGATTTTTTTTCAAGCTAATGGTACAATCTGGCATTTCTCCTGGGAGGGCTCTAGGCCATAGGATTAAAAAAAAAAAAAAAAAAAAAAGAGTCACTTTTCTTGCAAAGCAGTTTTCAGAGAAGAATTTCAAGAACAATAACTGGAAATGTAACACTATATGAAGATTTAGCTTTTTAAATGATTAAAAAATCTAAAGACATCACATTTTAAACTCTCTGTCTACATTCCTAAGCAAACCTTCACATTAAGAGTCTTCTTCTCCTGTTGGCTTTTTTCCTACTACTAGGAGAGAACAATTGAGAAGACAGGGGACAGGAAGATTTGTTCAGTCCCCAATTTAATAAGGTCACCATCAACATCACCCCAAATAATTTTCTACACATAAAGAAAGTAGTGTTTGAGAGATCTGGTCTAATGGAAAACTGATAACAAAATTAAGGGGAAGGATTTAATTAAAGGGAAGGATACAGTTCTGCTTCAAGGTAAAAACTACGTATGCTAAAATGAAGGCTTTTTCCCAGAGTATACTTGTAGAGCATTAAACAAATCTTAAAACATCCAACTACCATCCAACACAAAGGAGGGAAACAGCCATGCAAGAAAAATAAAACAAATGAAGACAGAACTTTCAACAGGCTCTTTGGATAAATTTGGATACGCTTTAGAAATTTTTGTTTCTCAAGCTCTTTTAAAGTCAACAATTTAATTCAACAAAAACAACTTTCTCAGGTCTTTTCATCGCCGCCTGTACAGTTAATTCCTTCTTCTGGGAAGGAAAGAAGGGACTCTGCTTGGATATGTAATATTTCAGAAACAAATTTTTAAAAATTAAGGAGGCATGGGAAAAATACAAACATTTGATCAAATCATAACGCTCTGGTAACTGTACCATTTGCAAAAATACATGATGCTGGTTATTTGCCCGTGAGAAAATCCCGTCGTCACACAATTCTTACAATGTTAAAAAAAAAAAAAAAAAGTGTACAGAGAGATTTGGGGGGAAGGATATTAATTTCATCCTCTCGCAATCAGCTAGATTTACAACCTACTGAAAAAATAACGTTTCTTTAAAAGCTGAAATTCGCCACAGAAAACTGCGAATTTCATACCGATGTAAAAAAGTAAAGATTCACAACCAGTTACTAACCCAACAGTTTGACTTCTAGCACGTTAATGCTAGCTCCCTTGAAAAAGCCACATTGAACACGCAGATGACACACCACAAATGTGTGTGTACATCAAAGCACAGGGCACAGAAGCCATCCTTTCCAGGGGCAAAAGCATTACACACAGCGGTGTGGCACAGCAGACCTCACAGAGCTTCGCTTGCACCAACGTGTCCACACGGGGCCTGATTCACACACTAGGACACGCAGCCCCGTATGGCCTGACAGCCTGTGAGCACCGTCCCTTCTCTTCCGACGGCCTTGGTCCCGAAGGCTCTAGACTATCTGGGCGTTTTCAAACACTGGCACGTGAAACTGATACAACTTTCCTCATAGAGAGCAAATTAGAAAACTCAGATCAAACCAGTCTCTATTCTCCGCCCCCCCGACCCCACCCCCATCATATTTTGAATCGAACAAGCTCTTCTGATAATGTCCCCTCTGGGGACGTTTCCCGTCCCACAGTCAGGTGACAGCGAAGTCTTCTGGAGGGAGACACGGGTTCCCGGGGCGGCCGAGTCCATCCCCCTGGTGGGCGTGGCTGGCGCTGCTGGGGGAGGACCCTCCGGGACGCCTAGTGTGGGAGCCAGGCACCCTGCGCAGACAGACGCGCAGGCCGAGCCGTGCACCCGCCCGGCCAGGACCGAGAGGCAAGCAGAGGCGCGCGAGCTGCAAGCGCAGGAAGGGCAGCCTGTCCTGGAGCGCCCGGTTCCACCTCCACCTACCTGGACATGGAAGTGTCGACTGACAGGGAGGATGGGTAGGGTTGCCTGAAGCCTCCCGTGACGGGATATACAGGCTGACCTTGCCTGAGGTCACAGAAGAAAGGAACCCATCAATGACAAAGCATGACTTACCAACCAGCAGTAAGAGTTTCAGGAGGGGAGGAACTCAAACCAGAATTTGGGGGGAGTGTTACCGGGGCATTGCTTCAGTCACCCGTCTCCTTCCCTTCCTGGACACCCTCCGCCCAACCAAAGCATCGTCTGCCTTGAAGGAAATCTCCCACCGCCGTCCATGAACGACCTGTCGTCTATCCCTTCCCCTCTCCCATCCCCACGAATGCTTTGAACAACAGGTAAACAATGTTTTTACTGAATATAACAGAACCTGAGAATGGTGAGATACTCCTTTTAGGTTAGTAGATTCTTTATCAGAATCTTTGAGCATTTCAGGGAAGGGAAGAAAGAAGGAAATAAAAGTTTATATTTACATAAAAATGAACAAAGTTTTTAAAACACTGCACTTCCCCCCCCCCTTATATATCCATGCTACAGGGAAGAAATAAAAGATCGACTCATCGGAGTTATTTTCTCTCTCCTCTGAGAATTCCATCTCTCCCTCTGCTTTTCCTACATCTCACACTTCGCATTTACACGGTCTTTATTTCCAGATGCCACTGATGCAACTCGGCCCAGGATTATTGCCCCTGAGCAGCTAAGTTCAGAGAGAATAACTGCTGTAGCTTTGAAAATATCTGCATAATCAATTAAATTCAGACAGAGTTACTGACTGAGAGATTTAATGCAAAGAGAAGAGGGAAAGCTGGAATTTCCATGGCAGGATGAGCCTCCTTATGAAGAAGAGATAATCTAAGGATGTCAAGGTAGGGAAACTGGGGCCTTGACGTGGGAGCTGTGGGGACTGAGAGCCAGATGAAGAAAGGAGAGAAAACATCTGCTGAAGTTGCAGTGCTCTGTCCATGGAGTGAGCGGTGGGGAGAGGAGAGGAAGGGAAGTGGGAACAGGGAAAGCTGCGCGCTAACAATAAAATGACAAAAATAGGCTACATCACATGCAGTGATTCTTTCTCCCCTAAATACATTTCTTTTCCTTTACCTTTACAATTAAAAAAATTTGAAAGGAATGTTACGGATTTTTCAGAAATAACAAAATAGAGAGCATTTGGATTCTGCAAAGAGAAGTCCAAACATCAGTTTTTCACGCCTCTGAACTCAAACTGGCGCTTATTTTATTAAAATTCAAAAGATGCTTTTGCACTTGCATTTCTCCCTAGTTATCTGTCATTTATCTCACTTGCCCATTTATAAGCAAAGATCGATATTCAATACATCTAAGGTTATGTTTCAAAAATATAAGTTGTTCATAAAGAACTAGAAAAGAAAAATCCACACTAAACACTTTGTACAGGCATAGCAAATGCCCAAAGCCACAAATTGAATCCATAAAACTATAAGCTTCAAAGCAAATGCTACACAGCCATTTTCTACACATATTAGCAAACGCATTCAATCCATTTCAAAGTCTGTATGTTTTTTAATCTTTTAAATTGAAATGAAATAAAGTTAGCACCTTGCTTGTTGATGTGAAGTTTCTTCAACTCCAGTGTTATCATTCATAAAGCTAATTTCCATGAATGGGAAGTAGAAGAACACGTGTTCAAACGCCTGGCTAAATGTTGCAGGAAGGATCTTACCAGCCAAGAGGTGGGGTAATCTGTCCAACACCACCCGGAGACAGGGGATAGAAGGTAGGGATCTCGGGAGCTGGAGGATGTCTGGACATGCCTATTAAAAAGAACAACAGAGAGGTAGAGTTTTCAGATTCATAGGACATTCGACTTCAAGAGAAATAGAAAGGCAAGCAAATGCGTGATGTCATTAATACTTAAGCTCTAGAATGAAACAGTATTTATTTTTCAGATCCATTTAACAGAAGTCAGTTTGTTAACTTTTCTCAAGATTTCAGCATCTGAGAAAACAGGCATTAAGGTAGTACATCCTGAGGAGCTCCTGAAAGAGTAAATATGCTGCTAGTAAAACAGGCATCAAAATAAGACTTTAAAATTATTTCGTTTGCCCTCATTATAATATCACTTTGGTCAGGAGAATGGTAGACAATTGTTTTTGTGTAGAATGGAAAATGACAGCCCTTCATAAGTAGAAGGCCTGCCATGGTGTTCAAGGATTAGGTAAATTGCTACTTTCAGATTTTCACTGGCTCCCTTATGGACACATAGATTTGGGAAATGTGATACCTCAGAGGATCAAAGATTAATTAGAAATCATCTTCAGCCCCATAATGGTCCTACTTGATATGATTCATTTGGTCTCTGCCCCTTCAGCTCCAGCTAAGCTCTTCATCAAGTTGAGTCCTCTGGGCTCCAAGGTCAAGCTGTTCTGGATTAGTTGTATTCCACAGAAAATGAGAGTGCCACCAAATTGTTTCTTGAGCTCACACTCCCTGGAGCACACTGCCCTATAACTGTAAAAACCACCTGAAGGGGCTTCCCTGGTGGCGCAGTGGTTGAGAGTCCGCCTGCCGATGCAGGGGACATAGG
This sequence comes from Monodon monoceros, assembly GCF_005190385.1. Lineage (NCBI taxonomy): Eukaryota > Metazoa > Chordata > Mammalia > Artiodactyla > Monodontidae > Monodon > Monodon monoceros. The sequence continues at coordinate 105,810,449 of NW_021703777.1, forward strand.
TTCGTGCCCTGGTCAGGTCAGGGAGGATCCCACATGCCACGGAGCGGCTGGGCCTGTGAGCCATGGCCGCTGAGCCTGCGCGTCTGGAGCCTGTGCTCTGCATGGGGAGAGGCCACAACAGTGAGTGGCCCGCGTACCGCAATAAAAAAAAAAAATTAAAAAAAAAAAAACACCTGAAGATTGTACCTAATCCTAGTCCCAGATGACACCTCTTTGTTTATATCTCTTACCTCGGGTACAGAAAAGAAGGGCTAAGACGCACACATAAAAATGCAAAATAAAAACTTAGATTTAGATTTGGGGGAAAGTGCTTCTGAACAGAAAAGAGCCACATGAGTTTCTTTACATAGCTAATCTGGCTTTAAAAGGCCATTACCATGTGCAAAGACACATTCCCAGGTTTAACACCCAGCATATGCATTCAGTGGCTGTAATTATATTAGCCGGTATGCAAATTAGGTGAGTATACAGAAGATGCCCTTTAAGTATGCTGCTTTTTTTTTTTTACTATTTAAAATGTTTATGAATTTCATTTGGATCTTAAAAGATACTGAAGGCCTTGAGCATATGGGAATGGCTTAAGAAGTGTTGCCTTCAAAGTGGATGTTAATTTGACTTTGAAGTTAGGACAAACTATTTCTCAACTCTCAGAGAAAGGTCTTTAATCTTTCTCTTAACAGAGAGTTTACAGGAGATCATCTGAGGTTTTACTGTTTTTAAAAGAATAGTCTAAAATCTCCTTTTTTGATCTCTTATCACTTTCAAATTTAATGAGTATTCTTTTAATTCCTTTATATCATCAATTCACCAAAAGCACTGCATACAATGGGACCTAGGGCATTCTGCGGATCCACTCTCTCCCACTGAAGCAGAACCACTGGCAGCTGCTTTTTGGAAGCTGGAAGTTCACCTTAGCAGAGTTACCATCAAATCTCCCTTTTTTTTAAAGCGAGAAATACTGCTTCTTTTGGTCACAGCAGACCCCAAATTTCATACTCTGGGATTTTTTTCTTGGGTCTGGGGAGGTGGGGGCAGCAGGGGTGCCTACAGTGGTGATTCTTGACGTATCAGAATCACAGGGAAGTTTCTCCAACTCGCTGCCTCCCTCACTCTGACACTCTGATACCTCTCCAAGCCTCAGGTTCTGCAGGGGGGCTGCTCAGTTTTGAAAAGAAAAACCAGGCCAACTCAGAAGAACTTGGAAAACTTTGCAGAAATTTGAACTTGAAAATCATAATTAGAGATGGAATTGTCTGAATTGTCTCCTTTAATCCCTTTGTTGGAGAGGTGAAGTGACTGTTCAGGTACCTAAAAAATGCGATTTGTCCTGGGATCTTATCTCTGGGATGCAGAGAAGTAGCCTGCTTTCAATCACATGTCTCTAAGCAGACAAGCTTGAAACCTTGCTCTCCACTCTAGTCCATGTTCTGAGTACACTGAGAAGGCTGAACTAGTGATTCTGTGTGGGAGTAATCTGACAGAACAAAAAATACAAACTAGCTGGATTTGGTTTCACTGCTTAAGAAGAAAGGAGGGAACTACCATTTACTTAGCACCTGCTACATGCTAGTTCCTATGCTGGGTATTTAATTTGACTCTTCCTATTAAAATTCTACTCATATTTCAGATACCTCTCTCTCATGGAATATTCTCTTAACTTTTATTGCTCTGAGAAATCTTTCTTCTTTGAATTTACAACATTTCATTTGTACTTTTAACATGGTACTTAAGATATTCTTCACTTTGCTTTATAGTGAGGTTGTACAAATGGTTTCCTGCCTGAGCCTTGTACACTGCTTGGAAAAAAGAGACCGTGTTTTCCCCATCTGTGCATCAAACTATGGCTGTCTCCGCAGGAGGCTCTGAATATACTTCTGAGCGACTAAACAAATGAACAGGTGAAATAAATGGACCCATTCCCCATGCTGGGTCAGTACTATAACCGTTTTGCACGTACATACATGATGTGGCTTAGGTCATTACATGAGAAGAAAGTGGATCTGTGTTTTCTAAATAGCTTATTGTTGTTTTAAGATCCCGTTTCCAAAGATTCCTAGAAGTGTGTGCCTCTCTACCAACTCCTGTGCTACTTTAGACACATTTCACATCATTCATTTAATGAGTATTTATTGAACACTTAACTATATTCTGGAGGCTCTACGCAGTATATCCTTAAAATTTTTAAACTTTTATAAATAACTTTTATAAACACAGCTAAAATGATTCTGGTATCAGACTTCATGGATACAGTAATTCTGCCACTCGCTAGCTATATGTCCTTGAGGAAGTTATTTAATTATTATTCTGTAAAATCAGAATGAAAATGAAATAAGTGTTGTTGTGAGGAATAAATGCATTCGTATATAATACTGAGAAGTGCTTGGTATATAGTATAAGCACTATGTTGAGTGTTTGTTGTTATTTATAAGGATACAAACATATAAACAGGTACGTAAACCCAGTATTCCTTAAAAGCTCTTTCAACATTTTTATCAGACACAATGAGTGGAACAAAATGATAGGTATTAGCTTCCCTTGCTTTTCCTACAACTAACTACACCTACACACCTGCACCCCACACCCTATCCCGAAACACATACTGAGGGAAATGTAAAACCTAATACGCTTCCTAATAGGAAATTAACCTAAAGTTATTTTCCTACAAATGAGAATGGGTTCTGCTGACAAGCAGTTTATATTTATCGGATAATTCCACCTAGGGTTAGAGTATGAACACGATATTCTTTTTTTTGGATTTGGGGGGGATAAAGCTAGCCAGCTTCCCAAGGAACTTTGAAATCAGCAACTCAGTACCACCATGTTATAACCAGCTGTATGTGATATAACCAAAAGGCAGGCAGAAGGAGAGAAAAGAGAGTAAATGCAAGAGATCCAGTAAGCCTTAGACTTTTTTTTCCCTTATACTTATTTTTTGGTGATCAATGTACCCAAATATAATGATATGAACTCAAAATCATGTAAGTTAGTACTTTTTAAAAAATTAGTTCTTTTCAAACCAAGGTTTTATATCCCCCTAACTACACGGTGATGAGGTACATGAAGTCCAGGACAAAAAAAGTAATTAAAAACAGGATTTTTATATTAAAACAAATGTAAACTGTGTATGGAGTAGAATGCAAAAATCACACGAATTTTTAGGACAAAATACTTCAAAGAAACTGCAAGCAGACAATTTCTATTCATGCCCACTAGTCTCTTCTCTAGTTCTAAAAAGTTTGTTTAAAAAAAAAAAGTTTGAGGAGTAATGATATAAATTACAATTAGCAAGGTAAAACAAGGTAGGGTAGCCATAAGATATGGAAACAGAAGAGAAAGTGTAATTGTAATTGGTAGCTAGTCAGAAAATTGTCTGTTTCAAAAAACTGAACTCTCCTAGGGACTTCCCTGGTGGTCCAGCGGGTAAGACTCCGCGCTGCCAATGCAGGGGGCCCAGGTTCCATCCCTGGTTGGGGAACTAGATCCCGCACGCATCCCACAACTAAAGCCCGGCACAGCCAAAATAAATAAATATTTTTATAAACCAAAACAAAACAAAAAATTGAACTCTCCTAGACTTCCTGAAAGAACAACTTCTGAACCATCATGTGTCACTCCTTTAAAAATTTTTATAATGTTATTCTTTTAAACAAGTCCGTTTCAAAGTGCTCAGAACAGGGACTGGGATATAATAAGTACTATGTAATTGTTAAGTAAATAAACGGTTTAAAACTAAATAAAACATGCTGTGGGATTATTTTTGCTAATAGCTTGTTCAGGGCTTTTATATCTATCTTTAACTGTCATCCGCATCTTTATGGTCCTCAGAGGCCAAGGTCATATTGGTCATATGGTCCCCCTTGGCCACGGCCAAGGTCATATTCATCATATGGTCCCCCTTGGCCATGGCCAAGGTCATATTGGTCATATGGTCCCCCTTGGCCACGGCCAACGTCATATTGGTCATATGGTCACCCTTGGCCACGGCCAAGGTCATATTCGTCATATGGTCTCCCTTGGCCATGGCCAAGGTCATATTCTTGAGCTTCCCTCTCAAACTCAGCCTCCTTCCTAAGATGCCTATTTTAATTCCCTTTCTCACTACATATTCACAGACCTGTCTCTGATGTTTCTTATTCTTTGGAGGTCCTTGACAAAAGGAAAGAGAGGAGAGGAAGGACTGGAAATGAGGAATAAAACAGAGACAAACCCAGACACATCGGCCTTGATGACTTCTGCCTTCTCTAAGTAAAGGTACCTGGGCTCCACTCAAGCGAAGTCCAACGGTAACTAAGTCCTCAAACAGTCGTCTTTTTAATAAAGGTGGGAAATGAACATGATACATATTTAACCTAGAAGTGTTCACAGCAGTGGGAAAAACACCCTGCCTCTGAACTCCACTTTTTTTTTTACATACTTACTATATTTTGTTGTTCACTATCGATCAAAGATAGGCCTGGACAAACGGGTGAAGTGCTGGAGGCGGCACATTTGACCCCTATATACATTCTCTGCCTTCATGTGGTTTTACAGGACCCTTTATTTTGAATGTCTAAAGAGCCCGTTGAGGTCCAAGGATGTATGTACGTGGGAAGAATAAGGGCTATCCTGTGAACAAACTCCCCCTCAAAGTCTGCTCTAAGCTGACATGACCAGAAGGCTTGGAGAACCCGAGCTTTGTGTCGGGTGTGTATGAACCCACACCCACACCCATCAGGTTAGAAAACAGGCGTCTTGATTTTTCAGACCGCTTATGATGTGTGTTTCTCTGTAAATGATACAGAAGCAGAGCTTGGTAATAATGTAGAGAAGCAAAATAAGACTCACGTTGCTTTGACTTTAGACAGAGATGGTTTTGTATTTTAATTATATTTATATCTAAATTGGTGCTGGGAAACAACAAAGAGAGGAGAAACACAACAGGGATATAAAGACCAAAAGAAATCACAAAAGGCTCAAAAAGGTAACATTTGAGGAAAAAACAATCTCCTACTTTGTCCCTTTTCTACCTTTTTTTTTTTTTTTTAACACTATCAACACCTAGTACATGCTAAAATAAACAAATACGGCAGGGGGCACCGAGGACTGAATTTGTAATATATTTTCATAACATATTGGTTTACACTGTGATCATAGATCGTCAGAGCTGTCACTTTGAAATGACCCTTCAATATTTTTGTTCTGTTTTCTTTTTTTTTAATCCTGAAGAGAAAAGAAGCCAACAACAAATTCTTGTATGCTTATTAGATGTGGCACATATATACAATGGAATATTACTCAGCCATAAAAAGAAACGAAATTGAGCTATTTGTAATGAGGTGGATAGACCTAGAGTCTGTCATACAGAGTGAAGTAAGTCAGAAAGAGAAAGACAAATACCGTATGCTAACAC